>NC_089141.1:39403442-39705823 GCF_009819655.1 Sylvia atricapilla | reverse complement strand
AACAGCAAAAAAAGCTCTGCTAGCATCTAGCTAGCCCACACGCCTTTTATCCTCTGCAGAAAATGCTTCTTTGATGCCATTCTTTTGCCCAAATTACTTTAAAGAAAGAGAATATTGTCTCAGTACTTTTCATTTTGTTAGCTACTCGGCGATAAAATATTCAAGGCTACTGATGGGAAAGTGCTGTTTCCTAGCTGAGCTATGTTGTTTCTTCCCTATACCAAAATCCTAAGAATTGTTAAAAGAATAATTTTGAAAAGCTCACTGTGAGGCTGAAATAAGGAGCACAGAGCTCTACAACTCAACTCTTCAGGAAATCAATACTCCTAAATAAAGGTTAGTTTATTCATCTTTATATTTTTTAGTTAATTTAGTATTGTCTCTCACATATACTTTACAAGAGATATTTTAACTGGTCAGCAAGAGAAATCCTGAAAGATTAACTCCCTGAACATGGAGCAGAATACATTTTGTCTCGTTAATACAGGTTGTCTTGTTAAGAAAATTAAGTAATTAGAGATAAAATATTCATAGATGCTACAGAAGCCCATTGCAAAGATGCAAATAGCAGCAGTAGCATAAAAAACAAGTCTCCTTGATCATAATTTGAGAGACACTGCTGGGGAAATCATGATCGATTTATTCTTAGCAGGCATAAATAATTTGCATGGCTTCCTTGTATGACACTAATTTCACCTTCTGTCTTCTTCAGTAGCGACGCAAGCATCATGATGGCTTAAAACTGTCACACAGTTGAAGAAATAGTGCAGAGAACCACTCAAAAATTGCTCATAATCTAAGATTTGTTTGATAAAGACTAATCAACTTCAGGAACCACCTTAATAAAAATATCATTATGTTCATAGAAGTTATGAATGCAAAGATGCAAAGACAAATCTGTATTTTCAAGATTAAAAAATAGTCCCAATTTATTTTAAAAAGGCACTATATTTAGGGCAATAAATTTGGACAAACAATTATCATGCACTCCATATCTTTTTTTCAAAAAACCTGTCTACTAACCTGGAGTTTCCTGTATTTCTCTCTGACAAGAGGAGAATTTGGAGAGAGTTTAAGCACAATCATTTCAAGGTCATTAAAGAGCTGTTGCTATTTGTTTTGTTTTATTATTAAAATATTCCATTCATATAAAGCACTTTTAAAGAGATCAACATTTCTATGCATGATTCCTCATTTGTTTCACAACAAAGTTTAAAAGACTTCGTAGACTATCGACCAGTTAAATTCCTCTCCACTATAACACACTTCTGATTCATCAGAAATTTAGAAGCCAGACAGGCAGCTATTCTCTCTTCTTTTTCTCTGTTTTCTTTATGTTTGCATTAAAATTTGCTATACCTACTTTGCATATATATAATGTAACCGTTTATTGACATATATAATGCAGCAAGATGCTTTCATTTCTTCAGTTTTCTGCATAGCTGTTCTTGTATACAATGAATGAGGGTGGTTTTTTAAATATATCCTTCTGAATTTTCTAAATCCTGGCTGCAGTGTTCATGGTAAAATTTTCTGATTCTTACTTTGGATCACAGTGTGGTTTATGTGAGCTCTTTAAAAGCAAGTTCAATATTTCAGTGATAATTCAGAAAACTGTTTTATTTATTTGTTATAATAAAATCAAATCTCCAAAATTCTTCCACCTGATTCCTTTCCCAGCTATTAAATGGCATCTTCTGTTAATATTTCTGAAGGTATTTTGAACATTTTCCTCCATACATTCATAGAAAACTAGCAGATTTTTCTCCCAATTAACACTAAATATATGTTAGTGTACAACTATACAGTAAAGCAGTGGTTAGCTTTTACTTAATCTTATCTAACAGTACATTTCTAGATGACTTGGATGTATACAAAAAGGAAGGATAGTTTCCCAGGACAGGTTTTAGACAGGCTAACAGATATTTTGTCTGAGAGCGATTTATTATCCACTCCTTTTGCACCTGTAACTACTAATAGGCTGCAATGACATGCCCTAGGGAGGAAAAAACCTCCAGCTCTTGAGATTGGCATACATTTCTGTGTAAGGAATTGGTACAAAGCAAAAGGTGCAGGAGCAAGTCACTTCACAGTCTGACAGGTGCTGCAAAGTGTGGTCACTCTGCTTAGGTCTGCACAGGTACCTGAGCACCCATCAGACTTGGCTTATTTTTGCTCCCACCACCACCTTTACTATGCACTGGCCAGTGGGAAAGTGCAAAGAGAGCTGAGTTAATGGGGTTCCCACATCACCTGCAAAGACCTGGGAGAATGTAGTGTGGTTCTGTATTTTTTACTCATGGGAGTAGGTCTAGCTCTCATACTTTCTCTGCTGCAAGCATCCTCCATTATATGGCAAAACAGTTTCAACCATTACAGCAATGACAAATATCTAGTGAAATTTCCATTTGTTCCAGAGGAGCAGCTCATATTTGCTGGAAAACAAAACCCCATCTCCAGTTTGTATAATTAAAAAATCCTTACAGATAAGATATAATCATCCTAAAATATTGTGGCTCTATAATTCTTCCTGTTGGATTTTGCTTTAAACCAGGGTATAACTCCTGCAACAGGCTCATCACATCATTCTCCATCCCCAACGGGATGTGCCATCAGACAAACAGTGCACTCTAAAAGATAGAGAATTATCTCACCATCTACAAATAGCAGAGTGATAATATTTTGCAAATAACACAGGTGAAAGAAATGAGCATTTGAGTGCTCATTATATTAGCATCCCTGCTAGAAATTCGCCTCAGCTCCTAAAAAATCCCCCAGTGTATGCATGATTACAAAATATGACATGGTGTCAGTCTGTTCTCCACAGCGTAGTGTATTGCTTGACAGCTAATGTGCTTTGCTGCACTGTTATTAGCTGTCTTGCTGCAATGCAGTATGTTACAGAGAGTAACTCTGGTCTGTGCAGCTCTGCCCTGCTCAGCCTCGAATTCATGGAGTTAATGCTGATTATCTTGGAATGGTAATAACATGGTTTTCCCAGTACCTGCCACAACAGCGATCATACAGTTAACAGGAGCTGTGACTGTCAGCCAGATCGCATACTGAGCACAATTATTTGAGCCATTAATTGCAGTATAGCATTTCCTCTTGAGATAACAATGATTAAAATTTGTGCTGATAGATAACTCTAGAGTAGGACCGATAAAAGAGACTTCTGAATGCACATGCAAGTCCCACCTTTGACAAAAACTTGCTGATAAGCCTGACAGTTTATCACTGCTGCAACGAGAAGGAGAGTAACCAGCATCGATGTGAAACAGCAGCATCCAATGGACTGAGCACCAACACTGAATTTTCTAGGCAGCTCCTGAAAGATTTGTGCTGCTGTCCGTCTGCAGATGGTCTGAGCACCTCTTATGTAAAATCAGCTGGCATAATGAAGCATTATTAGACACTCAGCAGGAGCCTCTGTCCTTGTTTTTCAGAGCAAAAGCTGTGCTTGCTGAGCTGATGAAGCTTTAGAGTCCATTGGGCCAGATCTTCAGAGCTGGTCAGATAACTAACAGGTATTGATTTCAGCAAGCTCTGTGCATCTGGACACCCAGGCACTAAATCACTGTCACTGTATAGTCTCTCTGTCTCTGAGGGTCGTTTACCATCAACTAATAATGAATCTGAGAGTGCCCATCGTGGCCATGTCAATAACCATGAGATAAGATTTTGTGACTACACAAGCTTAATCCCATCAGCCACTGGTGTGAAGCAGTCTCTGCCTCTCTCTAAAAAGTGATCTAAACCCAAGAATATCACAATCTGCATTTGCACAGATCGCCCTGCTCTTAACCAGCTATGAGTTCAGTTGTGGCAAAACAAGCTCAACTGCAAAGGTCTTATTGCTGCCAGCAGCACCCATTACCTCTGCTGCTGTCTGTGGGTGGCCAAACCATGAGGCTGGAGGAAACACAGTGAGGCTGGAGGGACTCTTGGTGTCCACAAAGAGCAACCCTACTCACCTGAAAAACTGAGAATATAATGGAAATTCCCCAAACTGAAAAAGCTGCGGAATTATCATACCATTTGCCCCTGGTGAACTGCACAAGCACCTCAAAAAATAATGCAGCCATGACCATGGACCCACGCAAGCTGCAGCAGTCAGCAATACTCAGCACTCGCCTCTACTGCAGGAGAGGGACTGGGGAGATCAACCCTGCACCATTTCTATTAATCTATTTTAACCTTCTAGACTCAAAAATCTGTCAGTCATGAGGAGTCATCACAAGAAAAAGCACTGCTGAAATTCAGCTCATGTTCCCATTTGAAGAAAAACAAAAAAACCCCAAAGACTCTGAAATTGATGTATGCTCTTTTTTTTTTTTTTTTTTTTTTTTTTTTTTCTGTGAATGACATTTTGGACCCAAAACCCTATCCTGCAACACAGCTCTGTGTGATTGCTAATGTCCAAGGCCTTTAGGTGCTGTAACCCATATATTGTTTTTGGGCTTGAGTAGCTGACATCACCACACTGCCCGAGCAGAGAAAGCTTTGGTGATCTCCCATGGGATGTACAGATTCGAGGAAGTCAGGACAAGGGGTGGGCAAGCGTGGCTGTGCTCTGCAGCAAAGCATTTTTTCTTAAAAACAGTGCATCAAAAACCTTGCAGGGTGGTAATAAATTGCTTTAAGTTTTAAATGTCCAGGACCATCTTACAAAAAAATTATGTCTGTGTGAGGGCTCTTGGTTCTTGTGCATTCCCTTGCCTGTGCTTATAAATCTCTGAACATTGCAGTATTGCACCACTAGATGGTAAATTCACTAGGTGCACAAAAGACCCACAGCTTTTCTATTTTTTGGCTTGTCCAAGCAGACAAAAAATAGATGTGGGATGAACTGCATGGAAAGTCCAAGTGCCTTTCCCATGAACAACATCCTGCGTACCAATAAGCTGAATATATTCTTACTTGACCCTCATATTCAAAAGAGTCTATCAACCAGCCCCTTCACCTTTCTTCAGTTCACAGTTTAGAATGAAGAACAAAGATTTCATGGGTTTGGATTTTTCTGGGCTCTGTAATTAAATAAGCAAACCACAACAGAATAATCAAATGTCATTTTTAAGCATATTGTTCTAAGTTTGAAAAATAGTGCCTATGAGAGATACAGAGAAACAATTAAGAATATGGAATGTCAAAGATATTCTGTAGGGTCAGGATTTTCTTGTTATGGGGGACAAAAGTTATCCTTGAGTCCTACAAGAAATGTCAGGGTTATAGAGTGATACACCCCACTGCATTGTGAGACCCTGAGAAACAGGAAATCACTTGTCTTTTAATTTGAATACTTATTAGTACATCATTAATGCCTATTGCCCAATAGATACCAAGTGCCAAATTAAACCAGAATCCATGTGTCAAGTCTCCCATGTAACTGCTTGCTATGTTTTTCTGCAACTTAGCTTCACTGGGAAAGAGATGTGGTGAGTCTTTCAACAAGCACCAAACAATGCATAAAATGTGCATTCAAAATGACCCTCTAGAGCTCCTGCTTGGTGTTTGACAAACATTTCTTATCAGTGTGTATCCCAGCCATCTGCTGGTTCCTGCTCTATTTGTTTTCTCTCTCTGTGTAGGTTGTTGGTATTCTCCCCACACTGGCTCTGCTGCTCAAGCAATCCATCACAGCAATCCATCTCACATGTCAGTAGTGTTGTTGCCATTCAGGCAACAAGACATGGGTAGCAATATGAAATAGAAAATGACCCTCTCAAGTCAAGGAAAGAAAAAGAAAAAACAAACCTGAAAGTTGGTCATTGGCTAAGTCTGGTGTTTTCAGTCCCAGGAAATCATTCCCTATTGTCTGGTGTAGAGGAAGTTGTCACATCTGAACAGCCTGGGAATAGAAAAATGTCTTTGATAAATGTCAAAACTGCTTTGACCCAAGAGTCACAATCTAGGATTTCAGCTTTGTTTCCCAGCAATTACTGTAATTCTCATGACAATTATTTGCACTGACTCATGAAACAAAATCTCAGCACAGTTAAGGAAATTAACACAATACAGTTTTTTTTTTAATTTGTAAAAAAGACTAGAGTCCAATAGCCATAGCCTCCTCATGGTTCAGTCACTACCTGAATTTCCAAGTGATTTCATTGAGATTGGCTCTGCACTCCATTCCTGGAAACCAGATAATTTCCTTATTCACCTGAACTGCCTGGCCCCACATCTCAGCTCAGATTAGAGACCACACAGTCACAGAATATAGACTGTTTTGAGTACTTTGAACACCAGAGTTTCGTTCCAAGTACAAAACTGTTAAGGGAAAATGTCTTTAATTTTAACTTAGGTTGTATGTTTGAGAACAGAGTTTGCCTTGCTACTGGCACTTACAAGAAGGTGAAGCTACAAGTGATGTTAGGAGCTCTCTAAATCATACAGCCTAGCAGAGGCAAGGCTGACACATCTCCATAGCTCCAGATCCAGCCATCAGTGAGGGTACACTTGTCCCCAGAAGGCACACGTGCATATACAACACACATACACATCATGTATATATGCTGGCCACACAGAGCATATATGGCACTCCAAAAGACACAACAGAGAATATGGCACTCCAAAAGACACAAAACACACAAATGGCCTCATTCTTTCCTCTCTCTGTCAGTTCAGGCAGAATGTCCCATGCTGGGAAATGTGATCCTACAAGGTGGATTCCTTCAGCAACTGTGCTCAGACTGTTTCAGGAGTTGTCCTGGGTTCCCAGTTTCCCCAGCTGCTGGCACTTGGACATAGGAGCCTCTCAGGCTGCCACCCTGCAGCTGCTGCTGTCGACGACTCTGATGTGCAAACTGACACACACACACAGAGGTGGGTCTCAGTTGACATCCAGATTCCACAGTCTCTCTGATCTGGACCCTCTGGTCTCTCCAGCAGCCAGCTTGGTCTCCCCAGACCCCAGAGTCTCCTTTCCATTAGGGAGCCATTGGCCTCCAGCTTCTAGTCTCAGTCCAGGGGCTGTCACTGAGACACCCTGCACAGAAGACAGAGCTGTTTGCCTGGAAAAATGGCTAGAAGTGGGGTTTAGTCAGAGTCCAGGATGGACTACACTGGTCACACATAGGGCACAGCCAGGCAGGTGCACTGACCAGCCCACACTTGTACATTGCACCTCCTTATCCAACTGTTTTCCCACTCTCCTCTCTCCAAAACACCTTGGTCCCCCTTTCCACCGTCCTTCACAGAATATCCCATAAATCCCAGCAGTCCTAAAATATCCTTTCCCTGCCCCCCAGTGGTGATCCTCACATCCCTGGCAGTGACCCCTTTGTCAGTGGCGTGATGGCAACTCTTCCTTTGGCTTGTGGTGATGAGGTGCTCCAGCCCAGGGCCTGAGGCTCCCGAGGACACCTCAGAGGGGTGAATTTGACATCATGTCAGGGATGGGGACGCTGGGAGTCTACATGTCTCTGTGCCTCAGTGTCCTTCATGGTAGGGAACAAGCCTTCAGGGGGTTAGCCACCCTCCTTCCATGCCCAAAGAGCAGCCACTTGGGACAAAACTGGGGTTCCCCACACTGATTCTGAGGCTTCTCTATGTGTGGGGACCAGCTGCATGCTACATAACCTAGCACAAAAGCTATTACATGATTTGCCAAAGGCTGTACAATTACAGTGTAGCTTCACTTTAAATCTTTGTGGTGTTTAAGTTCTTTTAAAAACTTAGCCCTATTTTCAGTCACCAAAACGTTGATTAAAAAAATAATCTAGGTTTGAAAATACCCATCTGAAGAAAGTCACTTATGTACTCATTTCCTAAAATGTGGTCTCAGGCTTAAACTGGCTTTTTCATGAAAACACTGCAACAGAGTGCATGTGTTTCCTGTGGTTTCATATTTCTACCTGTAGGACAAACATGAAGTATCTGAAAACTTCACCTCTGCCTGAGCCCTCTAAACAGCCAAACTAACAGTTCATGAACAAGTTGTCAGAAATTAATCTATTCCCATGCAGCTGAATTCCTAGGTAAACCATATATATTTATTCTTTTAAGCTTCTTTTATTAGGAAGTTATATTTTTATAAAAATAAAATAGAACAGGGAGCTGCTAACAGAATCATAATTTAGTCACTGAAAAAAGCTTTATTGCAAATGATTCAGTGAAGAAAGTTTTACTTAAACTGAAATGCTGTATTCCAAAGCTTATATCATGTATATAATACTACCAGTGAGAAATAAAACACATCATAGCCTTGCAAAGAAGAATTATTACAATGTGTGAATCAGTCATATAGAAAGGGAAAGGCTCCCCATGGTCTGAGGAACTTTAGTTTCTTTGCTAAACAGCTAGGCTATTTCCAGAAACTCAGATACATTATTTATAATATAAAGAATAATTATGAAAAGTCTTTTTCTCATATGTAATCTAAACCGATTCTTTCAGTTTTAAGCCATTCACCCTTGTCCTGTTACTACATGCCCTTGCAAACAGTGTCTCTCCTTCTTTCCTGTAGGCTCCCTCCAGGTACTCAAAGGCTGGAATTAGGTCACCCCAGACCCTTCTCTTTTCCAGACTAAACGATCCCAATTCTCTCAGCTTTCCTCATAGAAGAAGTGCTACATCCCCCTGATCATTTTTGTGGCCTCCTCTGGACCTGCTCCAACAAATCCATGTCGCCCCTGTGCTGGGAGCCCAGAGCTGATGCAGCACTGCAGGTGGGGTCGCAGCAGGGCAGAGCAGAGGGGCAGAATCCCCTCCCTGGCCTGCTGCCCACACTGCTTTGGATGGAGCCCAGGACACGTTTGGCTTTCTGGGCTGTGAGTGCACACTGACAGCTCATGTCCAGCCTCTCACCCACCAGCACCACCAAGTCCTTCGCAGCAGAGCTGCTCTCCATCTGCTCATCCCCAGCCTGTGTTGATACCAGGAGATGCCCTGATGCAGGTGCAGTGCCTTTCACTTCATTAAAAAATATATCACAAGATTGCCATGGACCTACTTCTCAAGCTTGCCCAGGTTCCTCTGGAGGGCATTCTGTCCTTCAGGTGTGTCAGCAGTACCACTCAGCTTGGTGTCCTCTCAAAACTTCATAAGGATGTACTCAATCCCTTAATCTGTCTCATTAATGAAAGTATTAAATAACACTGGTCCCAGTATGGACCCCTGAGGACCCACTTGTTACTAATGTCCATTGGGACTCTGAGTCACTGATCACCACCCTCTGGATGTGATTGTCCACCAAAGCCACTTTCCTACCCATGTCACAATCTACCCATCACATCCATCTCTCCACACTGTACAGTAACCCAAATTAATACAGAAAACCTGCAATATTTTTATAATAGTTTGTACAGAAAAATTGCAATATTTTAAAAATATTTTATATGGAAAAGCATTCTTAATATGTCCTCCTTTTCTTTGGTGTTATGCTTACCCCGTCAGTGCTGTTCTGGATACAAATGCTGACAGTCTCTCTTTGGGGATGTCAGTATCCTGGGATCTTTGCATGGAGAGGGGTGGGAGCAGATGTGTCTTCCTCTTTTTCTTCAGGAGAGGGTGAATGGTTATGCTGATTGTCTTGGGATGCACATTGCATCATTTTTATAAATTTTCTTATCTTTTTTTCTTAATTTGAAGTTATTTAGCTTTGTTCAGTTCTCTCCAGGACCTCAGAACCCAATTTTCCTGAACAAGTTCCTTAGAGCAAGCCAGAGGTTTTCTCTCACTCCATGTTGTCTATATAATGAGTTGTCTGGATGCTACCTTTTTTAGGTAAACCACTTTTCACATGTTTTTCTGAAAAAGAATATGGATTATGGGATGCATGCATTCTTTCCATATGTTTGATGGAGTTATCATTGATGGAGTTACATTTACATTCAAATCTCACCTTCTCTGCCCTTTTATAAAATTTTCTTCTCATGCCTTAGTTTTCTCTGTTTAATTAGGAAGTAAATTAAATCACAATATCATAAAGTTACTGGACGCACTGGCATTTAAATAAGTTATTAACATGTTGTTTGATACTCTGAATAAAACACTTGGGCAAGGCAATGTTACTGCACCAGGAACTTGCATTGCATTCTAAAATTTGTAATTGGCACCTGGACTTCATACAAGTAAGATATTTGGCTTAGGCCAGGAAAGGTTACAGCCATTGCTTTCAAGCCTATTTAAAATTTAATATGATTTTAAATTTTACTTTTTAATTTTAAGTTGTAGTTCATTTTAAATCAGTAAGAATAAATGGTCCCTTATTCCTTTTGTTGAATGATACATAAAAGAGCCCTACAGCATGGGGAACTTATTGCTTAAAATACAAGCAGTTTTTTCACAGCAATCTAATATTTATTTAAGCTCCTATGCCTCCATGCTAGAGCATTTTAACAGACTTGTACAGTAATAAAATGTACAATCAGAAATACATTATATATATGGTCAGCGGGTTGCACAGCTTTGCCTAAACTAAACAAGCTGTTCAGTTTATCAGTGACCTGGATTTGGGGACAGAGTGCACCCCCAACAAGTTTGCTGGGAGCAAGAACTGGGAGCAGAGACTGATACCCAAAAGCAAATGCAGGGTCCTGCACCTGGAGAAGACCAACCCCAGGCACCAGCACAGGCTGGGGCTGACCTGCTGGAAAGCAGCTCTGCAGAGAAGGACCTGGGGGTCCTGGTGGACCACAAGCTGTCCATGGCCCAGCAGTGCCCTCGTGGCCAAGAAGGTCAGAGGGATCCTGGGGTGCATCAGGAAGAGCAGAGCCAGCAGGTCAGGGGAGGAGATCCTGCCCCTCTGCCCAGCCCTGGTGAGGCACATCTGCAGTGCTGTGTCCAGCTCTGGGCTCCTCAGCACAAGAAGGACAAGCCTTCAACTGGCAGTCCTGCCCAGCCATAGGGCCTGGCTTCAGCTTCCCAGAAAGCTGACAAACTGGGGAAATGCTTAGCTGGCTTACTTACTGCCAGTGAATAATGACTAAGATTGTGCATGGAGAATACCCTGAAATACTTTCACTTGTTTGTTGGGACCTCGTATACATTGAGAAGGATTCCTATAAAGGATGTACACAATGTATGTATTTATTTTTGTGTTGAGGTGGTGTGTGTAATAACAGACCTCGTACTGTGTAATTCAGCAGAAAACAATTCTCTGGATTCGTATTATCTCCGTTTATTTTTGCCAATGTGCCTCTCAGTAGGTTTCGTCTATCCACATGTGTGCTTTCAATCACTCTCGGGTGTCTCATAATCATTAGAAGGCATTATCCTGACAGCATTCTCTAAAACAGAGAGGAATTGCAATCCATAATTTATAAATGAGGAAATGAGAGGCAGTATCTGACACAGACCCTCTACAATGTCCATGATGAAGCTGTAGAATGATCCAGGTCCTTTGAATCCCAACAGGTGTCCCAGACTCTGGATACAATAACTCTCACAGCAGTGTTTTTCACACTTGAGAAGATACAGGTAACAGCCCAGAGTGAAAAATTCTGTCATCAACATCTTAATTTATAACAGAGAAATAGAAAACCCCTAGAGATAAAACACTGTCTTTTTGTGAAACCAGTCCATTGCAAAACATGTGCTGGTTTGGAAAAACTTCCATTAACTCCACGCACAAACTTACACTGACTCATTTTGATTCTGTTGAATCATTGCCACTAAGGAGTAGAACTCTTGCTTTTCCCATTACTTTGCAGCATTTTGAGCTGCCAGTGCTCTGTTGCCACACAACCTTTGAAGCATGATCTCTGTGAGCTCCCAGTGGATGCAGCAAAGCTTCTAAATACTTGCCTTGAGTCAGTTGGATAACTTGAGGTGCAAAGCTGGTCAATGTAAGTACTCTGAGGAGCTGTAGGTTTCAGGGCCAGTTTCCAGAATCCCTGAAACAGGCAGGAAATTTTTTCACTGATGGCAGTGGGATTTGGTTCAAGTTCATTTTCACTTCAGCTTGCAAAAGACATGAAGGGAGTAGTAAATAAGGGAAATATTTCAACCTTTTTTGCTCAAGGCAGCCGGCTCACCAGGTCTACACTCGCAGTGCATGGTCAGCCACAACTGCACGAAGCCATTCTTGTGCTAAGGGGGTGTCTGCACTTTCTGAGAAGCATGGAAAATCCATGAACCAGAAATTGAGCTCAGAGGCTGCCGACAGCTGCAGAGGCAGCAAAGGCACTGCGGACTCTGAAGGACTGTGGTGGAAGTCTTCAGGGAGGCTTAACAGGCTTGAAATGATAAAGTGAGTTGTTATCTTTGAAGATGCATCATATCGATTATAGGAGAGCAAAAAGCTTGTCCCAGACCAGCAAAACGTAAGACAAAGTGAAAGAAGAAAAATGCATATCAGTTCAAATGAATATGAATGATCAAATAAAGGCAGGAGACACTTCACATCTCCCAGACATATTAATCCATCAGAAATTACATCAGGTATTGGTTTTACCTGGGGCAGAGTTAATGCTCTTCCTAGCACCAGCTATGGGGCTGTGTTTTGGGTTTGTGCTGAAAACTGTTGATGTTTTCACTACTGCTGAGCAGGGCTTACACAGAGCCAAGGCTTTTGTGCTCCTCACCCCAGCCCGCCAGTGGGCTGAGGGTGCACAAGGAGCTGGGACAGGACACAGCCAGGACAGCTGACCCCAGCTGATCCACAGGACATTCCAGACCTTATGGAATCATGCTCTGCATATCAAGCTAGGGAAGAAGAAGCAAAGGGGAAAAATTCAGAGGGATGGAGTTTATCTTCCCAAAAACTGTTACGTGTGATGGAGTCCTGCTTTCCTGAGGATGGCTGAACACCTGCCTGACCAAAGGAAGAGACGAATTAATTCCTTGTTTTGCTTTGTTTGCATGCACAGATTTTGCTTTACCTATTAAATTGTCTTTAATCTCAACCCAGGAATTTTCTCATTCTTACCTTTCTGATTGTCTCCCCCATCCCCCTGGAGAGAGTGACCAAGCAGCTGTGTGGGATTAGTTGCTGGCAGGGTTAGACCACAACACTGGGGATCACAAGACTTCTTTCGTTTTGTTACACATCCATCTTGTTTTGCTCATGTAGCACAGGAGGAAAAAAAAAAAGAAAGCTTAGCAATGTTTTCATTTTCTTAACAAGAAGTAAAGGTCCGTTGCCCAGGGAAATGTTGGAGCTACCATCCCTGGAGGTATTTGAAAGACATGTGGACGTAGCACTTAGGGACATGCTTAAGAGGGGGATTTGGCAGCACTGGGTTAATGACCAGACTGAATGATCTCAGAGGCCTTTCCAGGCCTGAACAATTCTGTGATTCCATGAAGTCAGCACCCCTCTGTCGCTGTTAGCAGACTTCCCCGTGCTGCTGGATGCTGCACAGGTCGCTCTTTGGCAGCACACAGAGGACCAGCACGGCGGCTGCCTGTGTCCAGGACAGAGCACTGGGGGGGAAGCTCTGGAGACAAGGGAAGCAGCACAGACAGTGTTAGTCATGCTGGGAGGCAGGCAGAGGAAATTAAGCAGGAACGGAAACAAACAAGCAAACCCAGCTCAAGGCTACGCTGCACCCAGAACAAAGGTTCAACTAAAAAATAATTTATAGCATTGTAAACAAGAAGGGAAAACATTCGGGACACAGAATGAGGAAAACAGCTGTGTCCATTGCTCTATTCTCACACCCTCCCAGCCAGCAACATCCCCTAGGAAAAGTTTCACAAGCATGTGCGGAATTCCCCTGGGAGGGCAGTGGCGATTAGGACGCTGCGTTACTTCCCAACCTGCGCAGAGCCCGGCACAGGCTGACATGCACTAATGCACTTGACGTGTCTCAGCAACTGTGCCAGACTGTCTTGGGGCTCTGCATACTCTGTATTTCCCTGTCCAACTCATGCTAAATGGAAAGATGCAAACTTCATAGTGCACTGCATATCTCATGGGTTTTGATGATGAGCCGTTGGGGAAGTGAGAAGCTGTTTGGTTCAAAAGGCATAAGACAAAACTGTAGTCTGGGCCATGAAAAATTTCATTCTGTTCCAAAACCAGCACAAATTGTGACCTGAATGTCAGTGAAAAAGAAGTTCAAATGTTAAATTGTTTTGTCTTGAGGCTGAAGATGTGGCTTTTCCATGTTCAAAGAACTCATATCATATCTCATGCAATCTGATAAGCATATCTAAATAATCTAAAATTGTGTGTAAGGATAAAAAGCCATGGTAATACCCTGGCTACAAGATACTGGCCTAGGAACTGAGTATTTTACACTTAGCATATTCTTCCAAAACACTAGTAACTGAGCACCCCTCTGTCAGAGATCCAGAAGCCAACAGGACAGACAGCAGATCGGATCCTGCTTGCTGGTTCCCACATTCAAGGCTGCTCATCTTCTGCAGCCATTAGAGTTTTCCTACTGACTTCACAGAAGCCAGATGTCACCACAAAGTGCTGCAAAACCCAGTTCAGCTTCAAGAATAAATCTGTAACTTGTAGAGTCACACAACCTTCTCACCACCATCAGTTTTTTTGTAGGGCCTACTCAGCTATTGTGTTTCAGTCCTTCTGGGGGAAAAAAAAAAAAAAAAAAGAAAGAATTAATTGAAAGTTCTTGCATCATTTTTAATTCCCCTTTTCCTTCAAAAGGTGTGTTTTCCTTTCTGCTCAAGGTATGTTTTTTTTCAGTTTCAGGGAACCAAGCACCTACATCATGGCAGATACAGGCTTCAGGTCTCTCCAGAGACACAATGGACTGACTGTCTAAGTGCCCTTTCAGTTCTCAAGCCCTCTACATCCTAACTTTACAATAGCTGAAAGCCTAAACAGACAGCAACACCCATTATGTGCTTATGTTCGTGTCTGCATGCTTGTTCCAGCCCACCAACGTGTCCCTGCTGAACTGCTGAGAGCTCCCATCACAGCCTCTGCTGCTGACCCCATCTGAGGCTAAACAAGGTCACTGTCCTCACAAAGCACAGACAAATACATTTCTTGGAGCAGGTTTAGCCCAAGAGCTCAGGGATGGGACAATTCCTTCTTTCTGGAAGAAAAACCAGCAGCATGACAGAGAATAAGTTATGAGTTATCCAGCTACATGGCACAGAAATGATGGGAAAGAAGAGAGGACACAGACCTCATTTATGGAGCACATTGGCAATAGACTTTGAGGTCCTTTATGGTAAAGAGTTGACCTGGATACACTGATTGGAAATGTCAAGAGCAGGTGGATATCCACTGCTTTTAAATGGCAAGGATTCATGAGGTGTCTGCTCCTATTAGACACGTCATATTTAGTTCACTGTGCTTTCTGAAAATTCCCTGCTTACATGCCTGTATGTCTCCTTGAATTCCACAGAGGACTGCACAGGTTGCACTGAAGGTAGTGAGTTTTCCTGGCTGGCAGTAATAGCTGGTCACTGCAGCAGCTAAGGTCCTGATTGAGTCTGTCAAAGGAAATATGCTGAAAATCATTACAACTTAACCCAAAAGTCCCAAAAATCAAGAAAAATACAACTTAGTGTAAGAAGTTGAAGGCTTAGTACCTCAGTGCTCATGACTGTAACAATGTTCTGCATTAATTTGAAGATGGAGAAAGATACATTAGGAAAAAAAAAAAAAAAAAAGAATTTTTTAAAAGGAAAAAATAGATTGGATCTCAACCTAACATTTTAGTGTGATTTTCCTTGTAGTGAGGTCTACCAGATTGAAGACTCCCAAGGGAAGGGATGGCAGCTCCATCAATTGGGTGACATAATTGCTGCCTTTTATGCCTTTGGCAAAGCCTAAGAACCTCTCTCTGAACTGAATCCAGTCCAGGATTCAGGATGCCTTTCTAGAGAAAGCAGAATGCCTAATAAAGCTGCCATAATATTTACCTCCTTTTTGCAGATTTAATGGCTGAGTTGAACAAGCATGCCATATGGTTGTAAGTCAAAGCATCCCTTTTATGTTTTGAACTAGAGCTATTCCCTTGAGCATGAGCAAACTTGTGAAACAATTCCTTTATTTTCAGCCTCATAGCTGTTTTATTCTATCTCTTTCCAGTCCCTTATTTAATGAGGTGTTGGGCTCCTAAGTAAATTTTTGCTAGCTTTGTTCTTCACGCTGCCAAGATCACGGCAGCCAGTGTTCACCAGCCAGCTTCTGAGTTATAGATTCAAGCTGGTGATGAAGCAAATAATGCACAACGGTTACTAATTTTGATCATGCAGGTATTGTTGACAACGTCTGGTACCTGTCTCTTCACGAGTGCACACAGGAATATTAAATCAAAACCATCCAAAAGTAATCAAGAATCAATTCAGCAGACTTTTTGGGGGTTTAAGGAATTACAGTGAGTATAACCATACCTGGAACTTTTCTCTATAGAACTTGAAGCATATTACAAACTTCGCATCAGAAGATCGCAATTTAAAATGGAGAATAAACTGAATAGAATACTCTAATAGACATGCAGGGCATGTGAAGAGCCTGTACTGTGGGGCCTTGTGGAAAAGACGTTCATGTGAAAACAGAATTTATATTTGGAATCCATTTTTCAAATCTTATTTTCTTCTTTTCCAGACATTAGAAATTTCTACCAGCTCTGGTAAGCTCTTAGCACAATGGTTTTACCATCCCCACTCAAAGCAGCACTGACTCACTAATTTTGAGCACCAACCACACTGTAGGAGTCTGGGCTGACCAGCTTTCATGCAGCTGTGGAAACTTGCTTCTGAACTGGTAGAACTGTCTCACTGTAGGCTGTCATGGAGAGCTGGTTTTGTCCCAAATGCATTCTTACACAGAAATACTGGAGTTTCTGATGATAGCTGCAAGCCTGGTGTGGCCCATATCTTTGTCCCCCTCTTTGACTGGCAAGCTTCTGGTATGTTTTGAGTTACTAAAGACAGGATTTACCTAATTCCATGCACCTTAAGTATGATGTCTGATCCAAGCTGGCTGTCAACCCTCTTCTAGTCACTGAAAAAAGCTAAGTGCATCCAGAGAGCAATTTGCAGTATTTTTGAACATTTCTCCATCCCTACAGTCACCCAAAGGAAACTGAGATTACTAGAACCAAGACGCTTTGGACACCTGGAGTTAAGGGACCTGATTCCACTCCCCTAGATGACTGCCAACCAGGTATGTTCACGTCTGCAGAATCCTTTGTTTGTTGTCTCATCTAGGCTGAGAGAGCTCCTTACATTTACCAGCTCATTTTGCTCTTTCAACACCGATCCTGAAAACTTCAAGTATTTCCAGAGAGCAGAAGGATGCTTGGTTCCTGTACCACATTTTGTTCTTTCCTCCGCAACCACTCATGCTGAAGCTTGCTTACTGCCCTTGAGCTAGGCAGGATCCCACCACTCAGGTCAGGTTTTTAAATGTTTTCCA
Source organism: Sylvia atricapilla (assembly GCF_009819655.1). Taxonomy (NCBI): domain Eukaryota; kingdom Metazoa; phylum Chordata; class Aves; order Passeriformes; family Sylviidae; genus Sylvia; species Sylvia atricapilla. Next base: position 39,688,533 of record NC_089141.1, on the reverse strand, counting down.
ATTCATTTCTGGAGGATGAGAGGGGAAATTAATTTCTTTCATTATTAGCATTTTGAATCCTGACCCCTCTTTCCTGACATCTAGTGAGATTAATCCACAGACAAAAGCAGTTGACCATATTGTGTCAAGCAGCTCTTCACAGATGAAGAATAGTTCCACTCTGAGAAAATCATTCTACTTTGGGTTTTATAATTTCTCCCAGATAGTTTCTATCTTGCTGCTGTCAGAGGTCCAGATTCTGTTTACACAAATAGAGGTGAGGCAGGACTGTCCATGGCCTGCCTTACCTCCACTTTAAGATCTTGACATTATTGTTGTTTATATGCAAAAGAAACATGAATATAATCAAAACTGGACAGGAAATACAAATAAGGGAAATGGATACTGGTTTTTTTCATTGTCTTTCAGTATTTATGAGAGCTTATAATTATTTTTTATAATTTATTCTAGAAGATCTGGCCATAGTTTTGCTGCATCAAAGCTTCTTCACTTACAACTCTGCTGTATTTCTCTCTCTTTATTCAGAGACCCACACGAGAGTAATAAATTATTTTCTTTATGAGAGCTGCAGGATCTCGGGACAATTGATTTAACTACTGCCCCTGGTTCTGAGTATATCACTCTGGCTCTACACCAGCATTCCTGCACTGATGACTTAGACACAATCTTTCTATGTCCCTGAATTGGTTTTGGTTTTGAGTTAATTTAGTATTCAATGCACAGTTATGACAAAGACAAATACATGGCTGTGTTCATTGTCATCTCTATCTGTGCTATGCTATTAATTGAAGCAATATATTTTGTGCCCACAAAGTATTCTATTTACCTGATTTTTTTTCACTATTACATTACCCCTTAACTAAACTCAGAATGTTTTCTCCATATTTTACATCACTGTCATTTCATGTCCTTCCACACACCTGTGCTTTCCCTAGGTGAATTAAATTCTGTGCACTAGATGGGCCCATTTCTTGGAAGCAGAATGACTGCTAATGCACTTTTTTTTTTGGGTGCCTATCCTTAGTTCCATAAAACAAACTCAGTTAATTACATGCAGTATAAATTCCCTCATCACAGATTATCTTGAAAAAAGGCCTTCAGAGCTGGAAATTACTTCTAATGTAAGAGGCATCTAAATGACATTTTTTAAATCTCTATTTTTTTGCCAGTTTCCAGATGTCAGAAACATCCAGATGCTGGTGAAGCTGTTTCAATTGATAGAGTGAAACTCTTCTGGGAGGAATGGGGACTCATTAGGAGGATACATTTGAAAAGCCAAGCAAACAGAATGGAAGGAAGTACAGATGACTTGGAATGGATGGGTCCTCCAGCAGCCTGCAGAAATGGCCTTGCAGCTCACTGCCAGACACATGAGCTGGAAGGGCAGTGAGCAAAGATAAATTACAAAATGGAGGTTCTGGTAGCATTCATATCTCTGAAGAGACTGTTTTGTCTCAGGTGCACTCTTGTATTGTTATTCAGACCAGTATGGATCAGGGAGTGTTAGCAGAACGAATATTTTATTATGCTTTTGAATGGTCAGACTGTTGGAAGGATCATCCTCTGTCCTGCATTAGTAGGAGCCTGGAATTGTGAGGTGCTGATGTATGGCAGGTGGAACATTAGATTTTGTTGGCTTTCTTGTGCCCACTGCTCTGGCAGTGGTGAAAGACTACAAGTCACTGCTTTCTGCATGGACTGTACAAATAAACCCTTTCGCCACACACTTTCTCCCACCCTTGCTGCAGGACAGAAGAGGGTGACTGCTGTCTGCTTTTCTTCCAGCTAAGAGCAAAAGTAGCAAGAAATTTTGTAGCTTTATGTAACCTTTATTAGGATAAAGACCTCTGTTTTACATGTGTTGACAGTCACACTGCTAGAGTCTAGATATCTGTAAATTTAGAATCTAATGTAAACCAGCTACCTAGGACTCCTGTAAGAGATAGAAAGAATTTCACCCTTTAAATGAAATAGCATTGGGCTTGATCTTCACTTGCTTAATGGGTCTTTCCATGGGGAATACAAGGTTCCCAGATTAGCCCCAGATTAGGGATCCCATAGGGTGCCCAAATGTGCAAATTGCAATGGAAAATTATGGTTGTAAATAATCTTGTAGAGGGAGTTTGCAATTAACATTATTTAGCTTGTATAGGGTATCCTGTATTAAATAGGCTTGACTTTCATATTATCTTATCAATATCTTGTATAAGAAGAAGGAAAAGTTTAAAACAAACTGAAAATGACTTGTTGGACTAGAATTGTAAATGGTTGCTTATTTGTGATGCTGTATTGAGTTAATGGGTTTTAGATTTTGCTATTTGATCAGTCATTAGATTTTTCTATTTGTCTGTTCAAGAAAAAAATCTGAGCATAAAAATACCATCTTGCTGTTTCTGAATGCTGATGAGTTTTCTTGGTATTTAGATCCTCACACTAAACACTGTAAGAATACTTAGTGCTGTTCACCGCTATACATCAATTTACTTTGTATTTTTGCATTTTAAAAACCTTGAGACTGGAGATGCCAAGCGGTCTGTCCAACCACAAAGGCCCTGATGGAATCATGAGCTATAGCAATCTGGTCCTGTCATGATGAGCTCCCTCTTCTACCCGTACTGTCCCTCTGCTGGAGGGGACAGCAGTACCTGCAGCATTCTCCACCTGTATCATCCCTGCCTGGTGTAAACCTGTGCTGTCATGCAGTGGCAGTGCCTCATCCATGCCACAGCTGTATTCCTTTCTGTGTATCACAGTGTGGCATTTTGCCCCTTGACTTCCCCCATCTTTTTCCAGGAATTACTTCTTATATGCCTGGTTTTGCACTGCTTTCCAACAATTTGAATCTAATTTCCCCTTTCACAAGATTAATGCACTCAATATCATCTTTCACAAAACATTTTGCTCATCAGATTTTTATTGATTTGTGCTTTTCATTGAGTTGTGGGAGATCCAGGGTGACAGTCTGCTCCATCGTCCCCATCTTGGGAGGTTGCAGAGGAGCCCGACTCACTACTGTACCAGTTAAGCACAGTGTGCACATGTATGAGCAAATTAAATGTGCCCTGAGACCCACAGGGTTGAACTAGCTTGTGTCCATTGAGTGAGCTCTCAGAGCTTCCAAGATCATGTTGCTGTATCCAGGCAGCCCCTTGGAAATAGCCCTTGTGTCATATCCAGGAATAGCGGGGCTGAGAATGAAAAGCATATGGGGAACCCTACTAACAGGTCAGTTTAGCTCCTGGGCCCATGAACATCTTTTCACAGCTGTTTAATCCACAGTCATCTGCAGTGGAGGAAGGGAACAGAGGCATCTACTCTATTTTTTGTAATGTTCCATTACACTGGAGCTTCCTTTATCTTTACCCTGGAAGCAGCAAGAATTTGCAACCCTGTGGAAGCTGTTTAAGGCAAAATGGACTCCTACAGATGGCTTAGCAACACTGAAAATTGCTAAGAACCGTTTCTATCACCCCCTGCTCCATCTCTCAGTCTTCTGAGTAAAATCTTGCCTGGTGTTCTGGCCAGTGCTGCACCAGCCTCCCTGTGTGGCTGTGGAGAGCCCTGCAAACCTGTGTATAAGACGTGACATCCTCAGCAGCAGCAGTGCTGGTTGTGAGAGTCTGTCTGAGCCTGGGAACAGGTTGGGCAATAGAGGCACCTTCAGAGGCAGCTGCCTGGCTTTGACTCACAGCACCTCGTATGTGAGTCTCTAAATGTCATATTGAAGATTTATCTGTAGTCTTTAATATGAAGCACTATCCCTTCCTACCTGCTACCAGTGTGGAGGGGATTGAACTTTCTTTTTAAACCTGTGCCTTTTGTCTCATTCAAGAGGGGTGCAGAGTTGGCCTTTAATCCCTGACGGAGATGTGAGAAATATTTAACATTTTACAATTATAGTAGAATTCTTTTTTATTGTTTAGATTCTGTGAATATATCTGGAAGAATTTGGACAGCTAGCTCCCCTAAACACTTATACAATAGAGGTGAATCAGTTTCCAATTTCCTGGAGCTAATGCCTATTCACATTAGTGCATTTTGTGCATTGCTCACAAATCAGGTTTTTTTTACTCCTCACTTCTTAGACCTTTGGAAACAGGCTCCCATATAGGAAAGGCTTTTCTGATTCCTGCAATTTGTAAGAGAAGGATTGAGTGGGACTGTTTTTTTCCTGTCTTTAATTGCTTCCTCATCAGCTCAGTTCACAAAGCTCCCAAAACACAGCAATACTGTCCTTCAGCATTTTACTTTATCTTCATGTGAAAAGCAAAGCTCTGATCTGATTCTACCCATGTCTGAAAGGGATGGTGGCTTATTTTTCTGCAGAATAATGAGAGCATATGGATATAGAGACTTATCAAATCGTGTTCACACATGAACAAGCAACTGCAAGTATTGGCACAGTCAAAGGAAAACTGTCAGGGAAAGATCATGTCATAAACCAAGAGAAGCTAAAATTAAATTAGATGTCGAACATATTGAATATACAACCAATAACTAAATTATTCTCTCCATTTGAAAAGTCTGAAATGGCTATTTTTTATATGCTAAAACCCAAAAATCATTAAAATATTAAATTTAAAAATTATTTATAGTAATTAATAGATGTCAACAGCATGGAACAGATCTAAACTGCACATGGACCAAATATTTATAAATGCATCATGTACATAAATACATTTAATTGGCAAAATAATGATCTGATAAGCTCTGTAATAATTAATTTTTGGAAATATATATAAACCATCTATTTACCCTCTATACCTAAATTTATATATAAAGGTTTAATAAAAATTCCTTCTTTCCTACTCATGCAGTAATGACCCAGAACGCAGCTTGCAATAGTATTTAATAATGTGGAGCAGTACAGTACATGTTTTGAGATGCTCTGAGAAGAGTATATTATTAAGGATTTGTTTTACAGAGCTGAAAAAAGAACACAATTGGGGGGTATTTGTATTGATTTTCCATTACTAAGAACTACACGTGAGATTGGAGGAAAGCTAGGAAGAAGAAGAAGATGGGCTTTCTCTTTTCTGTATTATCCTGTCACCTACCAGCAGAAACAACATTTCTAGACCCGGTCACCTCGTTTTTTACACCTGTACAAGGAATTTTAAAACAATAAATGCCCCTGGAAAATACATATAAAAATGAGTATTTGGAAGCACTATGCAGAGTCCAGCAGGATCCTTTCCCTTATCCAGCTAGATACATAACTCAATCTCAGAGCCATCATATATTTCATGTTTGCTAGGGCACCTTGTGTTCCGGAAGCTCAAAGCCCATTACAGACAGAACTACCCTTTCACAGTAGGCTGAATGATTATATATTGGCATTAATATTTCACAGACTGATGAAGGAATCCAGCACCTTGCTTAGAGTCACACAGATGGCAGAGTGCTTTATGCCAATGAAGATCAGTAGGATGCACTCTGCTCACCGAATCTACTGAGCAGGCTCCAGCTCAACCTAAGGGCTGTCGTGCCTACTTCTTTTTCAGATGTGATGCAAATGTCAAAAGAAAGAAGTTTTGCCTCTCAGTTGCTGGTCCTGATACATATTATTCCCCTTAATGATAGATCAGGCACAGTTACACCCCAAGGTCCCCCAGGAAATACCCAGCATGCCACTCACAGACACACAAAAGAAGAAATATTATCTGTGTGCAGAAAGAAAAAGGGTTAAATGCAGTAATTTACATCTCATCCCTACACCCAACAGACTATAAATGAGAGAATGAAATTGCAAAATGTGTTTGCCTGGTTTAAGAAAAAGCAAATATACAAGAGCTGCCTAATTAGGCAAGAAGCTAGGACTGCACAGATGTTTTCATCTGTTCTCATGCCATCAGGAAACATTGAACAGCCCTACTACAGACACTGTAAGGTCATTTTTCAGAGTTCTTTGTAATTATATAACAGATAGCTCTTTGGAAAACAGCCCTTATTAATGAACCACAAATAGACTCTTCCCTGAGGCTATGTTAAAGCACATTGTACTCATTGTGAATAGGACACTGGTAAGATGGGATGAAAAAATTCTCTTATAAGCTCATAGAAACTCCTCATAAAATGCATAGCTACTATTCAATCTTTATTACAGCAATGCTTATGAGGGATGCATTCAGACACTTGTAAACTCTTAAGCAAACCTGTATTCTAGACATGTGCAGGATTTGGTTTTAGATTCTGTGGAAGACAATGGGTCTGTAAAATTCATCTGTAAATAATTTGCATTTTTTAAGATTTTTATTAGTTTAGAAAAGGTTTTAATAATTTTTTAAAGTATGTTACCATAGGATACTACAGATGTAGTAGTTTTATAAGTGGCTTTATAATTCCACGGTTACAGATCTTACAGATTCTTAGTTCTGGTCTTAGAGATATATATGCTGAAATATGCGAGTAAGAATTTCCATTTTAAAAAGCTGACCAAGTCCATCTGAAAGCCCTGGATTTCTGTATCAGTTCTGATTATAGTCACTTAATATCTCTCATCCCAGATAGCTGTATTAGTTTAGAAATGCTACAGACTCTTGTGGCCCAGGCTGTGTCTTCAGTGCCTAAAGGTAGTCCTTAAATCTCTTCTTTGCCTGGCTATTAGAGGGTAACAAGAATCAGTGAAATGTGAAGAAGCTTTAGGTTCTTGGCATATTTCAAGATATCAGGCTGCTTTTACCTAAATGCTAATTATTTTATGTCAGACAAGGTAATGGAAATTCACAACACTCAGAAAATTATGGTTATCCTTATTTTAGGTTACTGAAGAATACCCAAAGCCATGCAAAAGGTATGGCTAGCTGGCAGCTTTCTCATACATACAGCTAGAAATGACATTTGCATCTTTCTCTTTTACACTTCTCCAACCAAAATCCTTCTCTCAGCCTTCCTTGTCAAAAAAACCCAGTCCATCTATGGCTCTGAAAGACCAGGATTTTAGGCTATGTGGGACATTTCCCTGTCTGCTGAAGATGTTAATCCTGAGTACCAGTTTGCTATACCCTAAGAAGTGGAACAGATCATTGGCTGACAATGTGCACCAAGGGACTAATGAGTCATCTGAGTGAATGCCAATATCTTGAATTCAGATGTGTATTGGCCTTAGACTCTTCTCATAATCAGTGAAAAAATTAGGGTGCCTTGTGTTTCTCTGATGGATTTCCTGCTGAGTAGATGTCTAGAATGGACCATCTGATGCACACCACGGGTTATCATTTCCCTCCAGTCATTATGAACGCACTAGAGACACAAACTCAGCTATAGCTGTTAGTGGGGATATCTACAGCTAGTTAGGATGAATCCCTCCTGTGCTTCAGATGAATGACATAGAAGAGGCCAGGCAGCTCTCCTACAATGAATTGAAGCTTTGCAAGGGGGAGCTCCTTTGATCTTATGCCTTTTAATAGAGAACACTGAATATTCAGATAAAAGAAGGAAGAAGACTCAGTGTATAGCAATGTTATAAATATACACAAGAATATGCTGGAGCATTGCAGAAGAAAAAAGATGACGATTAGGGCATATTTTGGGTATTACTGCAAATTTTGTTGGAAAACATCTGTGATCATCACAGATACACTTGCATGAGTAATCAATCTCTTCCTTTTCTATAAAATTTTTATATAAAACTAATACATTTATATGCAATCACTTGATTCTACCAACTGGGTCTTTCTACAACAATGCAGAATTATTTCAAATCCTCAGGTGTAAATATCTGTACCTTTTATTTTTTGTCTTGGACTCAGAATGATCATCAACTGTGACATTTTGGAAAGCATCTAATATGTTTTTTGGTGCTAGAAGATCATAAATGTAACACATCCAACACTGTAAGAGTACCCAAAGAAGGAAGTCTGAAAGAAGATTTTAGTATTAACTTTTTCACTATATTCATATTAATGTTATTTTTCAGTATCTCCAACTTCTCTGTGCAATATGAGAACTTGTTTTGTTTAATTTGAAGCTGAGGGAAACTTAGCAAACAAAGTAACAGCCAATGACTATATGAGGAAATTCCATGGACATGGAAGACTTCTCAAAAACTGGCCTTTATCGTCTTATGACTATATCAGGATCATAAGATATTTAGCACTATGATGTGAGTAAGCATGATGTAAATCTGTATATGCAAATTAAGCTCCTCTGATATAATAAATTGGTAGGACCTTGTCAAAACTTATACTGGAGGGAATGTTTATGTACATGCTTTCCAGTAATATGTATGAAACTTACACAATTGGTTCCCAAAAACATGTACTATCTATTCTTAAGGTAGGCCCTCTTTGAAAAATAAAATTCCTCACATATGCAGTTTTTACTTACTGGTAGTGATTGAAACAAGGGAAGTAAAAAGAATTTCATAGCTGAATGTGGTTTACAAGCATTACTCACAGTAGCTGATATCACTTGCTGAAATAATCAACAATATCTGCTGAGCTGAAGCTTAAAAAATTTTGATAATTTTGTATAAGAGCCAATGTGGACTCAAAACAGTTTAAGTGAAAAATAAAAGAATGTAGAAAGGATTTTGAACACTCTCAAACTGGATTTTGGTACTAAAAAAAATCCATCATTATTTCTGAATCTTCACATGAGGAAATGAGTTTTCATTTTAATGACTGTTGGGCTATTATTTTACTGGAAAGGTCTGTTCTAAATATAACAGCACAGAACTCTCTGTCTCAAAACTGAAAGTTTGTTGTCTAGGATAGTCTTAGCATGGTGCTCTGAAATGCAGGTTGGCTCATTGGCTCACTGTGTCAAATGTCATCAAATCTGCTACAAATTCTCAAATCTTTTGCTAATGCCTTGGATGCACTTCCAAGGATAAAAATGGTGCTTGTTTTTCTGCACTTCATCTGGTGTGACATTGCAATTTCAGAAGTCTTTTTTTTTTCCACAAGAGCACCACTAGGACATCTAAGAGAAGACCAAGCCAGCTACAGTCAGATTCTCCTCTTCCTTAAAGCCTTTGATGTGACTTACAGTATATAAAGTCCAAACCTGCAACATTCATCATCGACCAGATTACAGAAGTTAATGAAGTCATCTAATTGGGAGACTGCTGCCTAGATCAAATCCCTAGGCATCGTTCCAGGTTATCACAAAGGTGCTGAAGCCAGTTTGTCCTAGCTTCTTTAAAATGGGAATAGACTCCTCAAATCATGCACTGTTTGGCAGTCACACCAACATCTAAACATGAAGCATGTAAATTTAAGAACTGACATACATCTTCTCAGTCTTTGATCTGTGGTCTTGACTAGTTCCCTCCAACCAGAGCTTTTCCAGAAACTGCCTCCACCTGCGGTGCATGTATGGTTATTGTCAGGCTGTGCATACAATCCATCAGCCTTGACACAAAAATATGGGCTTTTCATACAAGGTAACTAGATTTTGGCTTAAAAATAAACTTTCACAATACTCATCTTGTTGCTGATTAGGTCTAGAATACCTAGCAAAATCTATGCTCCTTATTTAAGTAACTGTTAAACTGAAATAATTTTTACATCATTTAAACTAGGAATTTGGAGCAAGAAGAAAGAGTTTGCTAATTTTCCTAATACAATAATTCTTGGAAAGAGTTTTAGAAGCAGGTGGAGCAGCTGTGAGCATCAGACCAGCTCTTTATGATTTCCTGTCATGTAATTTTTGCCAAAACTAGTCTCACCATTTGCTTTGCAGCTGTTAGGCAGTATTGGGTTGATTTTTTGGATGCAGATTTGCGTTAAGTGCTTCAGTGACCCATCCAAGAGCAACGTTCACATATGCCAGATGTTATTCCAACATGGATTATATTGCTCAGGTAGCTTTGAAAAAAAAGCTTTGATATGTTTAAAATCCCTTTTTGATCTTCATCTGTTGAAAAAAACCAAGGTCACAAAGGACCATTTAATGCTGCTGAGGTGCTGTCCATCCCATGAGGTTAGGGAGTTTTATCTCAATTTATATGTGTTGCCAAATATAAAGTCAAACAAAATTTCAGCTCACAGCTGATGAGGTCACTGAGCTCAAGATAGTATCCTTTGATTTGCTCTGATAATTCCATCATAAATGACATCTAAATACTTATGACGGTTGCACAGTGTTCTTGCAGCAAGAAGGAAACATGCATCAGGCAATCCTTTCTGCTTTCTCAGTAGATTGCCCAGTTTAGGAGAAATCTCAGCATTTATGACAAAGCTATCAGCAGGATGCCATTTCTCAGCAGAACAGATTTTTCATGAGACAGTTATGTACCACACCACACTATACCCCACCGTATTGTCCTCTACTTTTTGCCCTTGAGACTGTATACTCTCAGTCAAAAGGTCTTGTACATTTTCTGCTCTTAATTCTATTTCGTCTTTAAAGTTCATTTTAAATTCACTCTCACTCTGCTCAGCACAAGAAAATAAGGAATGCAGTTTTTTCTTAAAGGCCTAAAAGCAAAGAAGACCTTTCCAGAAAAAAAAGGGTGCTATAAGTTAATAATATCTCATAAGACTTTCTGAATGAGTATGGTTTACTGCCAACCTTCATCCAAGAGAGATTTTAATCCATAGGAACATTTGAAAACTTATGGAAGTAATGGCCCATGAAATGAATGTAGGGAAGTAAATGGAAAATAGTGAAATGTGGATCAGTGAAATTTAAAATTATGAAGATGACAGAAGAAAAATAGAAAACAGTGGAATGAGACATAAGCATCTGGAGATGCAGAGTAGCATCAAGTGACAAACTAGTAAAGGGCAAAGGCCACAGTGATCAATAATCCAATATCAATCAAGAAAGTTTCCTGATGAAGATTCACGAAGAGCTCTCAGATCAACTTAAGATCAGCAGTTGGGGGCAAAAGATCAGAATCTGACCTTGCATGACATTCATAGAAAAGAATAGAATGGAATAGTTCCAGTTGAAAGAGACCTATAGCAGTCATCTGGTCCAACTGCCTGACTGCCTCAGAGCAGATCAAAAATAAAAGCACGTTATTATGGCCATTGTTCATATGCCTCTTAATGGCTTGGGAACCTATCACCTCTCTAGAAAGACTGTTCCAGTGTTTGCCCACCCTCTCATTTAAGAAATACTTCCTAAAGTCACATTTGAACTTCTACTTATTTTGTTGGGCTTTTGTTGTTTGGGTTTGTTTTTTAAAATTAGGGCCATCACTGTTCTTAATGTTTTAGGATTTCAAGTCAATGTGCATCATGATGACATTGTATATGAAACTTTACTGAAGAAGAAATTCTTTAAACAGCACTGTGCAGTACAAACACAAAAAAACATGCAGATATTTTTAGACAGGAAAATTGAGTTACTTGCTGTATGTCTCTCAACATATCAGTGAAAGATATTTAGATATCAAAACCTTTATGATATCTTCTTTTAAGTTCAAATGGAGAATTCCAGGCTCTCAGAAACAGGATAGAGAGAAAATATATTGGAACAGGTACAGAAAACTGTATTTTCAAAGGAGATAATGGATAAGACAGTTTACAGAAGACATAAGGGAATCAACATCATCCCATCACACCCTAAACACTTAACCTGGGTTACACAAGATACCTATTTGCAGTGAGTGTGTTTCCTGTTTTCCACAGGCATACTAGACTTCCTTTGAGTGAAGCAAAAAGAGTGTCTCTTAATGTAATACAAGTTTTACTTCTGGTGCTTAAGACTTTTTAGCTCCATCCATTTTTCAAACCATCACTGCAGGTATTAGCCACTCAACAGCTTTCATTTGCATTGATCAGTTGACACAGTCTATTCTCAGGAGAATTAATCATTAAATTACATCCTAAGAGATACAGGAACAGAAAGCTCTGTGTTAATTTTATGCCATTCTTAATTTTTCATATCTCCTAGGTGCTGCAGGCTGTGCACATGAGGGTGTTCATGCATCACTTAGTAATGAGACCTATTTGAGTTTCTGAAACTTCTTTCTCATTTTCTGTATTCAAGTAGTGTGAGAGCTGCAAAATGCCAGATGATTGCTGCACAACCAATTCTGCCTATGAATATATAAGCATGTCCTATCAAAACCAAAGAAAATCTCTTTGATTCATAAACTTTTGACTCATTCTGCTTTCCTTTTTCACCAGTTTAAATTGAGAGTAATTCCAGGGAAATTGGCATGTCATGAAATCAAAATTCACACCCCAAAACATGACATTGAGCTTTATTAATATTCATTCACTTGCAAATTAACCTGACCTATGTAATGAAAACATTTAAAATAGTGTAGAAAATACAAGATATCAACTGGCTATTCTGATTATTTTATAATAACAAACACATCTGAAATGTTACCATCAAAGAAACCCTGATAATTTCATAAAAGGTAAATCATCTGACTTCCCTTTCCTTCAAGGTTGAAAAGGAAATTTATACAGTGATCAGAATGACTTTTCAAGGCATCATAAGACTCCCTGGTTTTTTGTATACTACATAGGACTCCACAAATACTGCTCAGACTATTTTTATAAGAGTTCTACGAACCAAAATGCTTTTGAGATACTTGACTACAGTTAAAGTTGACAGATAGGGAACCTACATGGTTGAAGAAAAGAAAACACAGGAAGTGTGTGAACTAGAGTTCTTGGTCCTTCATCGTGCTGCTAAGCCACTGTACAGCCATGTGCAACTTAGAGGGAGAGGTTCCCAACTGCAAAGAGTTTCTAGTCATCAGCTGAGATTCCTTACCTAGAAGTAAAATTCTCATAAATTTCTCTTACAAATTCAGTTTGCTCTGGCTGAGTAAGTGTACTGACAGAGGGCATTTGCCTGTGACAAACACTACTCAGAATTACTTCACTTTGCACCTTCAAGACAAATCACATGGAGTTATGCAACTAAATGCTCTTGGTGCATAACATTTGCATTGTCATTAGCCATAGGAAGCTCTTTAAATCGAGCTGACTAAGCTCTTCCTATCAAACTGGTCAAGTACCTCTACTCAAGCCCATCATGTAACAGGTTGATCACTCGTCAAGTAGCCAAAACATGACAGCCCTTGCTTTACCTGTTTACCCATGTCTGATGGCTTCTGAAATAAAAATGCAGGAGGGAACAGGCTTATTCAGATGAACTTTTATGAAAGTCTGTATCCAGTATCCTGAACAGAGGTTAACAGCTTCTGAATGCATAAGTATTTCCATAATTGCTTTGTGGGTTCAATTTTATAAGTGACCTATATGAAAATGTTTCATATTATTTGAGATCACTGAATATAAGGATGAAATATAGAAGATACTGTAGATGTCAAAATTTATCTTTGACATCCTTGCCTTTTCCTGGTTAGTCCAGTGATAATTTATTAAGGATTTTTTTGTAAGCAGCCAATAGAAAGCTCAGAGGGAGAGGAACATAAATAATGCAAAGCTCTGAAGCAATGTCCTTTATGGACAAATTCCATGGCTACATATACCATTTTAAAGAAGAAACAGAAGGTGAGGAAGGTAGTCTAAAAACACACATCTAAAGCTATGCTCAGCCTGCTCACCTTACCCTCTTTGCCAGCTCCACTTTTGCAAATTCCTGGCTCATGGCAGTTCTCTATTCCAAAACTGTGTTTGTACCTTCAAGTTTTGATCTGCCAGAGCACAACAGATTAGCCTGGGCAAAGGAATAACCTTGAAGTTTTTTTAATAGACTTTGCTTCTGTTTGATAAGTTCCCAGGAAGCATATGACTGCAACTTTTGCCCTTTTTAGCTTTCCTTTCTCTGAGCAACTCTGCATAATCTTTAGCATGCTCAAGCACAGTTTGAAGTGGGTTAGTGTTGGTTTGTAAATCCTAAAGGTATATATGCCAGTTAAAAAATATTCAGCTGTATCTAGCTTGGCTACCAATTAAAAGTAAATTAAGAGTTTCCATAGCACCTAAACAAATCAAAATAATAACAATTACATTCTGAAGTTGGAGGGAAAAGCTACAATAATTGTTTCTGCTGATGGGTCTCTTTCACATTTCAGTAAAGAGAGACAATACAAAATTAGAAGGAAAATTATGTACTGAACAAATTGCAAGGCAGGGAGATATAACAAGCTGAAAGAGAGAGTTTCAGGTGAATGTTTTAGCAGACTGAATAAGAAAAAGGTGTTAAAACTTTGCCTATATTAGTTGCTTTGAAAAAGACACATTAACTCTTTGGGTACTTTTCAATATGCAATATAGCGAATAATTAAATATCTGCAGCTCCAGTCAGTAAAGAGTTTGAGTTTTTTTCAGTCTTAAGTTTAATTTTATCCTCACAATTTCTAATAACAATAACTCTTGAAAATTTTCATTTTCTTTGTGACAAGCCATCCTGAAAGAACCACTGAAGAGAGAGATAAGTAGCCATTGCAGTATCATCTCTTCAGGCTTCCTGACAGTCACTCTGAAGTAAAAGTCATCACATCAATAGAAGAAAAAAGTGATAGCCTGCCTCAGGGATTTGCTCTTCAATAGTCTGGCATATTTAATTGTTTAGGATCTCAGAGATAATACAGATTCTGCCACAGTTCTATGCACCATATTTTCTTGTGGCTGTATTGGCTCAATTGATTTGGGAAGTGAAGTAGACTACAGAGCAAGCCTCAGCAAGGTTTTACTTGCCCTAAAGTTGGATATTGTGGCACAAATACTTAATATGGCTGGCACCAATGGGAAACCTAAAGGTCACTGTTACTACAAACAGAAAACCTCAGAAAAGAAATCTGCAGTATCCAGAAAGTCAGTGGGAGCCACATACTAAGCAATAGGAATTTCTTCGGGAATGTACCTGAATTTCCCTATTTTTTAGGGCTACCAGACAGATGACTTTTCATATAAGCTCCAGCACCCGACAAAAAAATTCCTGTATTCAGCACTTGTTTAAATGGGTTAATGGTCCCCACACTTTTCTAAACGTAGCAGGGAGAAAGTAGGACTTAAGATGGATGACTGTATGCAAATGTATAGTGATTAGAAAGCTCAGGAAGTAGCTCCAAAGGAAAAGATTTAGCAAGTGTAAGTGTATCATGGGCAAAGTCCTGTTGGAACCCATTTCTTGATTTCAGGAACTGAGATCCATCCCAAACTGAGTGCACTGGTCTATCCTGGTTAAGTATCTAGGCTTTCATATCAAGAACAGGGGGCAGCCAGAACCCAGTGTCCTACCCCACACAATAACAAAGTAAAACTTTTCCACTGAGTGAGCAGCAGCCAATATCTTTTAGTTCTTATTGTTCCCATTAACTATCTTGGAAGACTTTGTTATAGTCCACAATGAGTCATCTGTGCAATTATAATAGCAGAGCAATATCAAAAGAATAGATGAGCCTCAGGTTCTCTTGGAACAGAATGACACCTCAGTAACCACAAAGAGTGACTGGGACATTCAGACAGAAATGTCTGAATGACAGCATGTTAGGCCATTACTGGAGTCAGCTCCTACTGACAGTGACAGAAAAGAAAAGGTGCATAAAACTTGCTCAGTGGCTCATTGAAAGGAGTCTCATGGCTTCTCTTTACAGAAAGTAACACTAAATCTACCCTTTACTGGAAAAATAATTGGCAGTCTTAACTTAGGGAAGCAGAAGAGGAGCTTCTCAGAAAGGCTCACGGTGGGGTGGAGGGATTTCCAACAGTGCTCCACATGCTGTTTTATAGCCAGCAAGATGCTCTTGTCTTGAAGTTGCTCCCAGTCAAGCAACTTCAACCGATTTTTAATTCAAGTACAAAAAAGAAGAGAATGTGCAAAATAACATTTGTTTGTTCTTTGGGCAACAGGAGGCAATGCTGTGCTGTTTCGCTGGGAAGGAGAAGAAAGTGCTATTGTCCACTGCAACACAAAAGCTTCAGGGAACACACTTCGTCTGGCACGATGACCTGCCACAGTCTTCAGGTGCCACCTGTGCCCACTGAACCAAAGGGAAATTTAGTTTAATAGTTTGATTCAGGTCTATCAGCAGGATAAGTTGTTTTGATGTGTTTGTTTACATATTTTTGTTTTCAACTTAAATGTTTTTTGGATATACTTTAGGGGAAGTCACTTTGGGACAATCTTTCTCTTTGAAGTTAGAAATTCCTGCATCTATTTACCAAGCTGTTTCTGCATGGAATACTAAGCACAGAACACCAAAGGAGTTTCAGCTGCTTCCTCACCCTTGTCTTATAGAACAATGAAGTTTGTATTCTGGAGTAGGAAATACAAAGCTGGTAAAAAAGATTAGTTTTGTTTGTCATAAAATATGTATTTATGAAATCCATTGCTATAAGGGATTTCTACAGCCTAGAATCAGACACTTATGGCGACCACTGAGTTATCAAAACATTGTGGGACACATGGATTTCCACACTTCAGATGCTAGAACAAGACCCCATCCTTTATTTGTCTTCTATCAATCTGTTAAAGATTTATTGGACACAGCCCTGGAACACCTGCTATTTCCTGTCCACTGTCAGCATTGAACATAGTGAAGATGCAAGCATGGACTTGGAAATGTGGATTTGCAACTTTCTTGCAGTTCTTCAGGTTGCAGACATCAAAATGAATAAAAGATCCTCTTTGCCTATCCTGCTCTTGTCCCACATTGGCTTCAAATTTTCTTTTTTCAGACTGCAAGCTGTTTCTTTCAGTTTCTTATATATATATGTATATGTATATGTATATGTATATGTATATGTATATGTATACATAATTTGACATGAAGTAAGTTTTACAGACAAGCAAGCAAGGCACATACTAACCTGAAATTATAGTGAAAGCCCAAAAAGATTAAAAAAAAGAAAAGGCCTGTAGTCTCAACATCAAGTGCTAATTAGAGCTTCTACATCACAAACTATATTTTATATTTACAACAGAAACAAAATTAATAGAAGTACAAATTCAACACATGGATCTGGAAAGGGAACAAGTCAGCTAATATTTGTTAATATTAAGATACTAAGATATTAAGTATCTTTTGCTGTAAAAATATTCTATTACGGTGTGAGTGTGTTCTGTAAGCAGTTGTTAATCATATTTTCTTAGAGTCACTTCCCTTAAAAGAAATTAAAGTCTTCCATTCCCCCTCTAACTTCTTGCAAGGGAAAATGAAGTACTTTGAGTGTGTCTCACTGAAGGAAATACCTATGTGAAGTCAAGTTTTGCCTGTGTAAGCAGCTCTGAACTGAAAGCTTGATAGTGCTGCATAAGGACCTGGAAAAGGAACCTGCCTGATACAATAAAACTTACACGCAAGAAGATGAGCAAAAAAACAACAAAGAGAAAATACCTGTGAATAACAGAGGAGCCATAAACTGCAGCCAAACAGATTGATGATGAAATTTTACAGTCTTTGTTTCATTAACATATTATGCAGTTCGTAGGAAAAAGAAACATCTGACTACTGAGCACACCATTCATGACTCATAGGTACTTTGTGCAAATAAATAATTCATGAAAAAATGTGCTCCTGCATGAAAGAATGACATTGGCCAGAGTACTCCATTTGAACCTGGAAAATGCATAGAGAAATTAATCACTAAGCAAGCCAGACCATAAATGTCTACCTACCTCATTTATCTCTCATTTTCCCTTTTTTTTTTCAGCTCTCTTCTGGGCTTGAGAGAAAATAAAGTTAACACTGCTGGAATTAATTTAAGTATCACTTAATAAAATAAACTATTATTTCTTTACTATGAAAGTGATGAGACACTAGCACAGGTTGCTCAGGGAAGTCATGGCTGCCCCATCCCTGGAGTTGTTCAGCACCAGGTTGGATGATGCTCTGAGCAACCTGGTCTAGTGGAAGGCTCCCCTGCTCGTGGCAGAGATGGTGCATGATCTGTAAGGTTCCTTCCAATCCAAAGCATTCTATGATTCTATCATTATGATGCCAGGCACTGATCTCAGTCAGTTTTCTGCTAAGGTAAAATGCTTCCTGCATGAAGCCTGGGGAACATTTAGTTTAAAAATGTTCAGATCTTTGAAAAGCTGATGTGAAGACTCTTAATTTCTTTCCAAAGAGACCCTGTGGATTAGGACTCAAGAAAACAAAGGAAGTTGGTGAGAGAAGAGAGAAACCTCTTTTATTTGTTCTTTTCCCAGGCCTATGAAAGACAGAGGATCTGAGACAGATTGACATGTTTATTCAGACAGAGGAAGCTCGAAAACAAACTAAAGAAACTATTTCAGAGTTTCAGGTCTTTTTTTGAAATTCAACTTTCAAAAAGGAGGAAACACTGATAAAACAAAGGTAGCCTGTGGCAACTTTCCATATTCCAAAATCAGGAATATTTCGTGACAGTTTTATGTTTGTGAAAAATTTACCCTTTTACATTCATGCATTGTGAGCTGGGGAATGCAAGACCAAAGATTAAAAAGTGACTTCAGAGAAAATCTCTCTAAATCTCTCTCCTTGGCATTTTTTCTTAGCATCATGAGAATATGAAAAAAAAAAAAAAAACTCAAACAAAACAAAAACATATAGAAAAGTGACAAATGCAGAAATGCAGAAATTCTGGAACACAATAGCATTTCTGTGACATCCACTTAACCTGGAGAACAGCCACAAAGCTTTCCCACTATCAAAACTTCAACAAGACTTTGTTTTAATAAAAGGTAGGATGAATTAAAAAAAAAAAATCAATCTCTGAATGGCACTAGTACAGTGTAAAAATTATGAGAGAGCATAAACTTCCGTATGCTTCAAATATAAAATACAAATTCTCTCAGGATGGAAAAGGCAATTCAACACCTAATGAACAAGGCATCACCATTAGTATTGCCATAGGCTGCTCTCTCCTGCCACCTGCTTTGCAGCTGGATTTGACATCAGAATCAGAATTTGAAAATGCGAAAAGGAATGAGGCTTACAGCTTCTGTGGGCAACTTGCACCAGTGTCTCACCACCCTCAGAGTTAAGAATTTCTTCATAATAGCTAATCTAAATATATTGTCTTTCAGTTAAAACCTATTAGCCCTTGTCACCACACTACATGCCCTTGATAGAAGTCCTTCTCCAGGTTTCTTGTAGCTCCTTGTACATATAGGAAGGTGCTATAAGGTCTCCCTGAAGCTTTCTCCTCTCCAGGCTGAACAACCCCAACTCTCTCAGGTTTTCCTCATACAAGAAGTGCTCTATCCTTTTGACCATCCTTATGGCCCTCTGTCCTGGTTTGGAATAAATTAGGGAAGAACCTCCAAAATGAGTCCCCTAAACCAAAACCTCCACCACCCCTTCCCCCCCAGCCCTGGGTTCGGGAAGGAAAATACCTTGGAGGAAAAGTGGAAAAACCGGTTTATTGACAAAAAAAACACTCCCCAACACCGAATAGTGGGAAAAGATGGGTTACTGTGATGATGAGGAGGGTGCGACACGTCTGTTGCAAGTCCGGGACTTCTCCAACTTCTCAGGTCAGGTCAGGTCCGGAGCCGGTTCAAACCTTGGAGGGGGGAAGGAAGGAAGGAGGGAAAAAAAAGCCAAACAGAAGCAGCAGCAGGGGGAAAAAACCGGCGGCAGGGGCAGCCGGAGAGCAAAGCAAAGCAAAGCGAAGCGAAGTCAAGGCAAAGGCAGCCAAGCTAGCAAAGAAAGAGCTGAAACTGGAAAGAAAGGAAGAAAAAAAAACTGCAGGTACCCGCCCAAGAGGGAGGGGGCAGCTGCGAGACATAACAATGTATCCAAGATATGGGGTGGATATATGGGATAGGAGGCAGGTCAACCCAGAACACCCTCCTCTGGACTCAATCCAAGCAGTCAATGTACTTCTGTTATGGGGCTCCAGAGCTGAATACATGTACAACCTAATTTAAACACAACCTGTACCAAAGACAGAAAGAGATGCGAAAATGCTTCCAAGTATGTTCCATGCACTTCTGTTGATGCTGGAGGATTGGCCTGCTCACCAGATCTGTACTTCATTTCTCATGGAGTGATTATGGAGCCTTTGCCATGAAGATTGACACTCTTATTTAAATTTCTTTCCAATTTTTGTTCCAATCTCCTTCCTTGACAAGCCTGTATCACATTTCACTTTTCAGGCTGCCTATCCTCAGCATGACTTTTCCAGGCCAGTTACAGATGCTGCTAGCTCTTTTCACAGTTTCCGCATTCCCACTAATGTTTAAAAATCTTCATACATGCAAAAGACCTTGCCTGCCTGTTCTTTTCCCTGTTGCAGTATCCATACTTTATACAGTGAAAAAGGTACAATTTTTGCCTCTTTGGTCCCAGGTCCTTGTGTCATTTTTCCTCCAGCAAAAACTTAGAGCCATGGGGCTTCTTTGATAATGTGTCTGTACCCAGTCGCATCCTTTCTGATACACCATTTTTAAATCCATCAAATTTAAATCCATCAAACAGAAAGTCATCTCAATTATATGATCCACAGTTTAAACTTCGCACATGATGTTTCCATCCATTGGAGAGGTCTGAGGTTTCTTGCACTGCAGTATTCTTTTTATTCTCTTCCATCCTGGCTTGTTTTCTTTCTCCTTTTGAGACTGATGAATTATCTTTTAGACCCAAAGACTAACTGGAAGATAGTAATTGGACATTTTCAGGAGTAAAAGATGGATAGGAATTAATACCTTAATCTGAAGCTGGATGTCATAGAATGAGAAACTATTAAGTTTGGAGGGATCTGTGGAGTCTACATGATCCAAATTCCTGTTCAAGAAGTCTGACTAGGATGCTCAGTGACTTTTCCAGACCAGTATGCAACAATTCTCAAGATGGAGATTTCACAGCCACTATGGGCTCTATCACATTTAGTCTGCAAATTTATTCCCTTATGCCTAGTGGAAATTTCCTTTATTATGACTTGCGGTTGTTGGTTCTTGTCTGTTCATCATGTACCACTTAGAGAATCTGGTTCCATTTTTTCTATAATTCTCTTCAGATAGGTGAAGAGAACAGTCAGATTCCCCTTCTAATCTCTTCTCCAGTTGAAAAAAACTAGCTCCCTCTTTTCATACATCTTGTGGTATGTATTTCTGAACATGTAGTTGGGTCCCAAATCTGGACATACTCAAAAGAGAGAGAAAAACCATATCTAATAAGTATTTTCTCTCAACCTTTGTTGTTGTGAAAGGATCCCAGTATAGCCTGGTATTCATCACTTGAAGAATCACCTCAAACAACTTTCTTGGTAGCCTGTCCTCATTTCTATTTCCTGAAAAAACTTCCATCTGAGTTTAAGAATTTGTCTTCAATCAAGAATCTCTGTTCAGCCAAATTTATCTCCTATAGCACCTAATTCTTTTCCTGATGATCAGGATGGAGGAAAGAGGTTCTGAGGAGGGAGTCCATATTCAGACTCTCCTGTAAGCAGAATGCAGACAAAAGTGCCACATCCATGTTATATAGTGGTTGGTTTGGGCTCTCCTCTGGGCTTTCTGTGGTTGCACAACTCTGGCATAAATGCTGTTCCTGAAAAATGTTAAGTACATTCTCCAAAACAAGGAGGTCGATTCTGAGATATGGGTGAAATTCTAAATATAAAAGGCCTTAAGCCTTTTTCCCTGAGTCTGCAACTACTTATCATGGATAAATCAGGACATTTTGAACAGAATGGTCAGAATTTAGCTTTGGTCAAATTTTGCTTTTGCTTTGCCAAGGTCATCTTCTAGTGTATTTATGTTAATGCTTATCTTCCTAAACATTTTTCCCATGCATCATATTTTCCATACCTGTATTTCATTCACAATTATTGAATCTTTTCCAATAAGCAAAGCCCCATGCAGTATGGATATAGAGAAATTAATAAAGAAATAAATTTTAAAATAATGGTAAAGATGACATATAAAGAAAAATTATTGTGAAATTCTTAGTGTTATTGCACATAGGCAGCATATTTCTTGACTGGCTGAAACCAGCTGAAACTATCTCTGCTCTTTTAGCTCATGAGTAATGGTTAATAACAGGTCCTGGAAATACATTTCTCTTGTCATGATAATTCACTCAATCTTAATTCATAACAATGAACTTTATCAAATTTAATGCTGCCTTTTCAGAAGAGAATGGCCATTATTTCTTTTTCAGTGCTTTTAATTTCACCTCTTCTTTAGAATTTTCATTTAGAAAAATAAGTAAAGCAACTTATTCATTTAAGTAGGAAGTTCAAATTAGATGCATCAATGCAGAAATATGATTATGGTGGTCAATATACTAGTAAAGCATAACTCATCAGTTTTTATCTTCAAATGCACACAGTTGTAGCGAATTTAGCATTATCTGCACATATACCAGGGCGAAAATATTGGGTTTATGTCTTGTTTTGATACACAACAAAATGTATTTTTCATTGATATTTGCATTGATTTTGAACTCATCAGTATTTCATATCTTAGTTAATATTTATTGATTTGTGACAACATGGATCAACTTCTACTTCTTATTTGGTATGTGCACTCAAATGAGGATTCTAAAAAAGAAAGACAAGAGCAATCAAAAAAAGAAAAAAAAATAAACAGAAATAACTATTAATGGTAGATCCCTGGAGAAAGATCATAGAATCACAGAATGGTTTGGGATGAAAAGTACCTTAATTATCATCTAGTTTCAGTCCCCTGCCATCATAAATTCTGTGATGAGAGACAAAATCCACTAAGATCATGTAAGTAAATGTACAGAAGAACACAGAAGTCATCACATAACATTTTTTTAACTTTCAAAATTTTTTGAAGCTGGAATATTCACTTTCTGGAAGAATTTCTTAAGAAAGTAATGACATTAATGGTAACTGAGTTGAAGTGGGAAGGTTCTGGTTAGGATTCATCTCCTGTATCCATGCATCTATCTTAGATGTTTAATGTATGGCACACTGTTTCATAGTGCCCAGTTTCTTCTCATTACTCATAGAAGAAAAAGAGCTTGAAATTAATTGCCTGTTAGTTGAGATTAGTATCTACCTGTGGTTACCCAGGTTGTAAATTTTAGTATAACAATCAAGGCAAGAAAACAATGGAACCAAATTTACCCTATCCCACGCTTTTGATTGTAATAAAAAAAAAAATTTACTATGTTTGTATATACATATGTATGCACATTTACTTTCCATTTATCTTCATGTTGTTTTGAACTGCCAGTGGTTGAATAGTTGCATCACCTCCAGAAAAACCATCCCTCTCTTAATTTTCAACCAGGATGGTAATTTCTTAATTTCAGCTATGGATGGCAGACAAATGGTTGATCATCATCAGACCCTGAAAAGCCTTGCAAGCCTACTGGAGCCTTCTGTGAGCAGCGAACTGCAAAACTTTAAACAAAAGATTTCGTTATTGATATTTGCTGAACAGCTGCAGCCAAAATGGAAGCGTCTAATATGATTTTGCTCCCTCTTAAACGCTTAGAAGAAATAGCTACCCTATCACTTGTGAGTGGCGGCTGTGACTAGCACTGACTACTGGACATTGACCATTGCACAGAAACCTTGGGATTTCACAAAGGCTTCTGCTAAGAAGCAGAGCTTTAATTCCTGTAACTCTGGTCTGCTCCATTCTGCTTGTGAAGTCCAGAAAAGGTTTTCTTGGAAAAGTTAATGTTTGGTGCAGATACCATCAAGAGGATGGAGAGTTTGTATTTCTGGTTTGCATTTCCAACTATGCCATGAAACAGCATTTCCTGACTTAGCCGCTCTTGTTGAAGATAAATAAGAATGTAGAGCCCAGAAGAAGCAGATAAAACTAATTAGAAGCTGAATACAAGATAAACCCAAATAAATCTAAGCAGTAATAATCCCCCCCAAAGTCAATCTGACTGTTAATGTATTGCTGGACTAATATAATGCAATCATAATGAGCAAAACCACTCACAATGCATTGCTGGTTTCTGCCAGAGTATCCAGACCAGATATCCACATAGCAAGATTTCATGGAAGCATAATCATTTCAGTTGTAAGGGAAATCATGAGGTCACCTAGACCACTGTCTTGTTTGGAAGGGGTCAGTTTCCAACATGAAATCAGGTATCATGGATATATCTGATCTGCCCCTGAAAATTTCCAAAGACAGAAACTGTGTGATCTCCTGGGGCAATTTGTTGTGGTGTTGAGCTATAGTCCTCATACACTTTTTTCCTATGATTTCCTAAAATGGGGAGATTTGATATATTGCATTTTTTGCTTGATCTCATCAAGTCAGCTGCAAAATAAGGCTAGTAACACTATAAGTCGAATGAGGGTGAAATTTAGATGCCTAAATCCAAAATCAAGCTTACTGTTGCAAGAGATCTAACACTGGAAAGAAGGGTGGCATTATCTTTCTCTACAAGGTCTGCATTTAGAAGTATATCTCAAACAGACCAATTTTCCAGGACTTAGAACTATGCAACCCCTATGAAGGGAATATGTCCTGCATCTTTAAACCAGGGGCTAAAAAACAAGACATCAATAATCATTCTTGACCTCAGTATTTCCTGGAATAGGAAAATCTATCTTAGGTTCTTCAGTGTTTAAGAAGATTATAATGAGTCCTAAAATACTCCCTAAATCTCCTAAAATAAACATTCCATTCCATGGGCCATCACCCCTAAAAATTTTATCATTCTTCATTGACTGTAATCACAGAGGTAGAACTGACGAAAACAAACTTCACACCAAATTCAGCTCAGCCTTTTCAATGGGAAAACAATGGTGAGAAGGAATGCCAAGATTTTAATAATACAATAAAAATTTAAATGATAACGCTAGGCGTATCTTCCACAGGGACCAGTCATGAAATTTAATTAACAGTCATTTGCTTTGAGATCTTTTGATACCAAGCACTGTGTAAATGCAAATTAAAATGATTTTTCATAAAAAATAATCAGTGACATTCATTCCATACCTGATTCTGGTAGGGTATTCATGGAATAAATTCTGCTCAATGTAAGCCTGAATAATTATTTAATTGGCATTAGAAGATGAATAAACTTTCAAACATCAAATAATGCCACAAAATACAAAGACTGTACAAGAACCATTATCCATAATTTTTACATGTTATTGACAGATTTGCTGTCTTTAAATACATGATAAATAGCTAGACATTATTTTTAATGATTTTTATTCCAATTGGTATTGTCCTTCCCATAGTGTTCAAATGGCTGAGAAGGAATGTATCACATAGACACCTGTAAAGTACATCCTATTTCAATGAATAATTGTCTATCTTGTTCCTATTTAAATTAAATTTAACCTTTTTATTGTCTTAAATAGGTTTCTTAAGGATATACTACATATTGTTAAATTTGGAGGCAGAGAGTATAGACTGGGTAAGAACTAGTGTATATGAGTTTTAAATTTTCTTTTGAAAGTACTTTGAATTTTGTGGAATCCTGTTCCAGTAAAGTCTGCTTACCATTAAAAACAATTCTTTATGTGATCCAAATAAGGAAGAATCTTTCTTAATTTTCTGTTGAAGTGATAAGGCATTCTGAGATAATAAAAATACACAAGAATGAGGAGTGCAGGGAATACTCACTTGACTGCAGGCAATAAATGCCTTTCTACTCTCTCCCATTCTACTCCTTCCATCTCCCCAAGTACCACCTGCTGTCATTTCAATGTGTCTCATCTAATGCATTCCTCTGAGCATTGGTTTTTAAATTCCTTCTTTTTACTTCAGATCTGGAAAGACACTTGTCCGTCTGAAAGCCTGTTACATCCTTCCAGCAAGATTGTTTAATAAACACATTACCTCTGCCTACAAATACTGTTCTGATATTCTCCAAAGCATGTGTAGAGATGCAGATGAGTCTGCCCTTGTGTATTCAGCAAACACACGAGAAGATCCTTATTTTTGGCAAACATCATTTCACGATGCCATATACCACTCTAATTTAATAAAGCAATCATGGAAGAAAGAAATCTGACACACAATCCTTAAAACAAAGGTAAGCATTATTCTATATTGACACAAGGAGCAAGAGTTAACTGTGTAAATCCCATATCAAACAGGAGCATTGATGCTCCTTCTTCCCACACAGAGGACAGTAAGGGAAGCAGGTTCCATCATTTTTATTTCTGTCATTGATCATTTGTAAGAAACACCTGTATGAAGAAGATTTTCATTTAATGAATCTTAAATGTTATCCAACACTGGAGAATTATTGACTTAATTACATACTATGGTTAATTCATCAATTCATTGATTAAACCTCAGTTATCTTAGTCTGGAGAAATGCAATACTCAAATTTATTTTGTTTAATTACAGTTATACAATTTTAATCCTATTTTGATAATTTTGATTTTTTTAATATTTTGCTATTAAGCACATAAAAAGAACAAGATCTTATTTTTTTTTATTCACCATTGTAATAAGAATGACCAAAGCAAGAAAACAAAATAAGCAGCTGGACAATTTCTCTCTTTCCATCATTTTGTTTCCAAGCCTCGTACTCACATGCCATAAATGAAAATTATATCCTCAGATAAAGAAATCATGTCTGACTAATCAAGAACCAATATCAAATCACCTTGTTTACGACTTCAATTTAAAAACAAAACATAGAACATGCAAATATTCATGAGTGGATTCATCACAGTTAATTTATGTGGGCTAAGAATTAAATGTCTAATCAGAGTAACCCTCTAACTTCTATCAGCAGAGAAAAATAAGAACCTTTATATAACATTTTATCTTATACAATTAAAGATATCTCATTTAGGCAAAGGTCTCTCTTCTAGCAGGAAGATGTCATTGTCTCCATTAGCTGTAAAGGGAGGCCCATAATGAGTTCAGACCAGGCATTTAACTTTTATACAGAAACTGGGTGAGGTGGAGTTCATGGCTAATATAGATAAATTGCCACAATTTTCCTTTCTTTTTTTTGTTCATGGAAGTTAACATGAAATCTTAGAAGAGCAATCTGTCTTATAAGCTATAAGTATTTCTAGTTTCAACTCCAGATCATAATAATTATAAATTATGAAATTAAATTTCTATTTTTGCTCTGTTATAGATCACAATGAAAGTGCAAGGCACTTTAAAAGCCTTGTAGTAGCAAGAAAAATTTTAAGAATTCTTGAGAATCTTAAGATGCTTAACCAAGCAGCATGAGAAATCATAAGATACCAGTTCAGAGGGAACTGAGAAATGACTGAACACAGAAATACCTGACTCATGAGCTGAAGTGATGATTAAGAAGACTTTAAGCATGCATACGGTGCAAACTTTACAGTGGACTTTTCCACATCGCAGAAAAGCCTAGGACCATCAACAAAGAGAAGGAAGCATTTTTCACCATGGCTGATCTGGGTCACGATAAATGTAAGCATTCACAAGAGTCTTAGTGTCAGCTGGTACCTGCTGCAATTGCTGAGTTCCCTTGTTTGGGATGAGAGGCTCTTCATGGTTTCCATGGTTTTAATGGGTTCTGTAATGAATGACAAAATGCAAACCTCACTGCACATCTGTAGCCAACAGAAACTGCAAAACAGAATTAAAAATCATCTAGATTTTTCTTAAGATTTTGAATTAGGACAAAATACAGGCAGTTTCTTCTGTGCTATTTTACTTGCAAGCAAATGAAAATTGATTATTAGCCAAATTGTTCTTGATAGTCTATAAATAGGTGTGTTCAGAGGCAGTTTCTTCATATAAAATAAGTAACTTACATTATTTCTTTCCTAGTAAGAATTTTTTTAAATAAAAGTCCTAAGCAAACTTCTTCCATCTGCAAGGATTAACATGCTTACATATTGGTTTATGAAGAATTAGGGTCATATATTGAAATCATGGAGGGAAAAAGATCAAATATTAATTGGTTGAAATTGCCAAAAAAACCCTGTAATTCCTAAAGGGCAAAGAAAACTATAGTATATACAAGCTGCATTGACTGTGTTCTTGTGTTGGCAAAAATATAACTAATAAATTAATTTGCAAGCTAGAATGCAAATTCATGGCAAGTGAAATTGCAGTCAGGAGCAACAGCAGAGCAGTATTTCACTATCTGACAGCTTATGCTAAATAGGCTTTACATTTTAATGCTGTTGCTGCTTGCCTGCCTGTTCTTCCTTCCCTGTCAGGATGCAGGTAACTTTTCCTGACAAACAACACTGATAATAAAGATTATGACCCACCAGAAAGTCATCTTAAAAAAGCTCTTACAAACATTGAGATGAGATGCTGGACCAGCTCAAACCACAGTCTTTCCTCATTTACCAATTCAAATCCATTTCTTTCCTGCAGATGTGAAGTGGAGAGCAGCTGCTCTCATCTTAATCTAGGGACTGTGAATAGTTGCTCAAGACTGTGTGTAATCTGTCACTGATCCATCCAGGTAGCAGCAGGCCTGCTTTCATACCAAGCCACCTTGGGATGGACTACATTTTACCCATGGAAAAGACTTAAAAGAACTCAGATGGACAAAGGTGTGGAATCAATTTTATATGCCTGTCAGAAAAGGCAAACCTTTTGTCTGGCATGTAGATCACCAGAAGTCCAATATTTTTAACACCTTTCACAGTACCAGCAAGACTTCTATGAATTCTTGGTAATGCTATTAGTTTGGAAAATACCATAATGGACAGGAATGTTTTGAAATCCTGGAAATATTTGTTATAAGGCAGGACAGGATTACCTAGTAAGTATGCATGTCTCCCCTTTCCTCTCACTGAATTCAACAAATGTTTTGTTCCACTAGTCCAACTTTGCAAGACACATTAGGTAAGAGTCAAAGAGCTTGCCCATTATCTTGTGGAGATTGCCTTGTTTGGTTCAATTGCAGACATCTCTGGAAGTAGGTATTTGTACGAAAGCTGCATCTGATCTACC
This sequence comes from Sylvia atricapilla, assembly GCF_009819655.1. NCBI lineage: Eukaryota > Metazoa > Chordata > Aves > Passeriformes > Sylviidae > Sylvia > Sylvia atricapilla. The sequence continues at coordinate 39,659,846 of NC_089141.1, read as the reverse complement.
TCATCTGATCTACCCACGTCTTCAAAGGTAAAATACAAGTCTCTTTATCCTGGCTCAAATTGTTCTTGATTCCTCAAATTATGTGTGAATCCAGCACTGAAGAGAGAGCATAACACACTTACTAGGAAGCTGAATTTGGTGATGCAAGAAATGAATTAGTATTAGGAAAACAGTAGGGCAAAAGATTGACAATAGTGACCATGGCAATTAAATGCCTGTAAAGTGTAAGTTACTTGTTGTCCTCTTTGGGATGAGTGGTTTATAGTCAGCTTTCTGGTTTTCAATGAACATAGCTCTAAGTTGACTGATAGGCAGTTTCCCCTTTTTTTTCAGCAACTTTAGTCTCATTAATCCAATGTATTTTGAAATCAGCTTTAGACTTGCTAGAAGTTCATATACCAAGCACTGATTTGTCATTCCCTTCCTCTGAAAAGGCCTTACGAATTTCAGCAAACAAGCAAAAGGGTAGCAGAAGGCATTAAGACAAGAGGTAACATGGGGATTCTTGCATGAATATAGAACAAAAGAACACTTGAGCCAACCCTGCCTTTCCCTCTCCACCCCCTAAAATTTGGGGATAATCCCTCCTTCCCAACCTCCTCCCACAGCTGAGCCCTGATGCTTTTATTTCTTCCTCTTACCTTCAAAATTTATCCTTTTGTTGCTGCAAAGTACCATTTAAGCACATGCAGGAGCCATGGGCTGAAGATAATCCACAAGACATCTCCTCTGTCTAAGCAGTATGTGAAGCTAAATCTGCACCTCCACAAAAAATGGAGAGAGAACCTGCAGTTCTATGATCATATTGGAGAGATTATCAAACTTTAGCTGTCAATAAACACTTCTATTTTGAGATTGATTTGCAACTGCAGAGTACCTTGAGTTCCTGTGAATATGGTCTGTGAAAAGTTTTTAAAGAGAGTGGGTTTCTTCAAGGTCCCTTGTAGGCTTGGGCACAAATATAAAGGAGAGTATCTTCAAGAAAATAACACTCCTAGAATAAAAAATAAGATGCAAAACAAATTCACAAAAAGAAATTAATGGAGAAAAAAAATAGGTTGGGGAAAAAAAGGAGTAAATAAACCTGTGCAGCTAATTGCAATATATATTTTCCCTCTAATGGATGAACTTCCTATAGCTGTTGCTGAACAGTATGAGTGTGTGCATCTGAAAACATAATTTGTCCCTTAGGGTAATAGCTGTTGTATGAGGACAGAATCAGGCAGTGCTCTGATTAGACGTATTTCAAATTGGCCATGTTTGTGCCCATTAACAGCTGGGGGTAGAAGGCACTCTTAATTAGTGAGAGTGTTGAAGGTTTTTAAAAATAGAGATTGGAGAACTTAGTGGCTGACTGGATAAATTAGGAATTAAAATTGTGTTGTGTGCTGTCTACTTCTGAATAACCCATGCCATGGGAAATAATCTGAGAGAGCATTGTAGAAGAGCAGACATTTAGACCATGATTAAGTATAAACTAGAGCAGATGTTCTTTTCCCTTCCCCCTTCTCTTCATCAGCTCTGTTGAAATTTGATCCCAAAAACTGAGATTACCATAGATTTTAGCAGTGTCTCAAGTTTTGACGTTTCTTCCTGCTTAGGATTCAGCTCAGAAACAGCACAGTGGCCGTGGAGCTGGATCAGCTGACAAAAATGAAGCCTCCTTCTTCCCCAAGATGTAAATCAAGAAAAAGCTTATCCTAGAATACCAAGCACCCAAAATGCAGAAAGACAAACAGGACTTTAGGAAGGCAGAGGAAGAACTGATAAAATAGTAAATATTAATGAAGTTTTGTCTTCCTGTCTCCACACCCTTCCCTTTTATATTTTCTCCCATTTACATACTTTAAAAAAAGACTCTAAAAATTCCATGGTTTATTTCCCACATCAGAGAAGAAGTTAAAGTTAGAATGTCTCACTGATAGCATTCCAATTAATTTCTTGATTACCTGCAAGCATCCTGCTTTGGGAGATACTCAGGCTTGACTGGTGATCTGAGCAATAAGATTTTCCAAAGTCAGATATTGGAAATATCAAGGTAAAAGCAAAGTGCCTTTCCTTCCATTTTAGAACAATCATTCTGTAAAAATATGTCATTATTCAGGTAGATCAATGTTTATTTTCTCACATTTCACAGCAGATGGGAGTTTAGATATTTACTGAGAGATGAAACCAGAGGCTTAGTCCAAGATATAAAGTAGATGAAGAGGGCAAGCAATGTAATCCTTCTGGGATACTAGGGATCAGCAGTGTCTTCAGTGCCAGTTAAGTTGATTTGGAGTAATACAGTTGAAGCTCACAATCACTGACAATACAACAGGATACCTTCCACTAATTCTGCCAGGAACAGCAGAGGATGAAAGTTCAGCTTTTCTCAGGATCAGGTGTGCTGTACAACAAAGAGAGAAAAGTCAGCTTAGATTAAACAGAAGCTGCCCCTACTACCCTTATTGTCTTTAGAGAACTGTATTTCTTACACTTTGAAACTATATAGTTTTCAGTCAGTACCTTTTTCTTTCCCCATCACCACCCTGCACACATTCAACATGGTATGACCTAGGAGAAAAAATGGGAAATTTTTTCTAGAAGTATTACTGGACAAACTGCTTGGCACATACAGCTATCAAGTGAGCCATGCCAGAGAGGACTGGTGAACTTGCAGGATGCTAAATTTGAATTGCTTAAAGTAAAATGATAAGGTTAGCCAGTCTTGTATAGACCAGCATTTTGAACAGCTTTGTACTTTAGCTGAGAACTCTTTACTTACAAGAATTTTAAAAAACAGCCCTTGCCTTGTGTTGTTATTGAGATGAGATTTAAAAGCACTTTTATCAGATTTTCTTTATAATTTTCAGAAAACACAAAGACCCATTTTTTTAATTTCTTATGTTAGGCAGAAACTGTTTATGTAAGTAGTCCAGTCAAGAATTATTCAGGAAGCATGTCATGCATCTGGGAATGTCACCCCTACATTCAATTATAGGAGTGACACATGGGTCCTCAGAAAGAAAACCTTCCTGCTCCATTTGCAATAGGGAGGAGGCTTGTGTCTTCTTTCCCAAACCACAGTTTAAGGACCACAAGATGAAGTGCAGATGTGGCATAGACAGAAAGGCAAAAAGAAGAGTTTCAGAGACCTAAATGGGAAGTTTAAGATCTGATTTGACTAAACCAGCGATATTACAAGTGTGGTACCATGTCTTACACAGAAACAAAAAGTACTTCTCCAATGCTGCTTGGAGCAAGACCAGAAAGATTAACCTTTCGCAAATCTCTTTAATACTAGGCTAAGACTGGTGAACAGTAGAGAAGGCCAACTAAAAATTATTTAAGGTTCCCTTCTTTGGATTAAAAAAGTAAAAAAAGCCAAAAAAAAACCAACCCTCAAACACCTACTAGGGATTATCAACATATATTTTTAATTATTTTTGTAAGGAAAGGTCCTAGGGCAAATTTTCTGCTGTCTTATTATCACCAGCTGCGTGTCTGTGGTCTGATTTTTACAATGTCATTGCTGTCAAGTTTTGTAATTTAATATTTATCCCCACACAAGAAGGAACAGTGAGACACACCAGTAGGTGGAGGAACTCCAGTCACCTTCCCAGATCTCCAGATAACCATAACCATGGAAGCAGTGGCATCTTTATGGGATGCAGGGGAGAAGTATTTGTAGGTTGTACACAAATTACAATAAATCAGTAGAAGACTTCAGAATTTAGCATCAGATCTCAGGCACCTCCATTAAAAATGGCTCCTATCAGCTTGAATTTATTGTTGTGTCTCCTCCCTGGAATTTATGAGCAGCTCACTGTCTTGCTAGCCCTCACGATCATATCTCAGAGGCTCTGCAGGCTCTGCAGTTTAGTGTTTTAATTTCAACTGAGATACATAATTATAGCAGAAGCTCAGGTTTTTGGTTAAAAACATATAAAACAATCTTCAACCTTTAAGCCTGAAAATACAGATAAAGCAATTACATAATTCAGAATACAAAGCAAAGTCCTGAGGATATTTTCTGCCTTCTGAAACTTAAAATTTCAAAATCACCCATGAGCTTGGCACATTTGGGGCTGGTGATACTCTATCTATCTCCTAACTTGAAGTATCAAACCTATTCTGAGCATCAGGCCATGTTTTTTCCCTAAATTGCCAGGAGCTTTTAACCACTGTCCTGCAGAGAATTGATTCCTAAGTGAGAATCTTCAGTTCTGCATAATGAAAATAGGACAGCACTGGAATCTGTGGAACAAGATCGCAAGGCTTATAAACCTATTATTTAAGACTGTTATTCTTCGTGATTGATTGTCTATTTACTTAATTAAATAGGCCTGGAGTCTTTAGATCACTTAACCTTACTGTGACACACTGTAGTGCCAACTTCCATTGCTTCCTCAAAGTAACAACCTCATTCATTTTGCCATTCAAACAGCAGTGCTCTCTATTTTGTGGGGTTTCGTGTGGGATTCATCCCTGATTTTAAGGTTTTACAGAAATGTGCTACCAGGCAGTGCTCCTCAGAGCCAGGTGCCTTTTAAACAGCTGCATCCAGGCTGATCTAAGTAAAGCACCTGTGGGATAATCAGAATTATTTCCATACAGTATGTACAGCTCAGGACCAGGCAAGAAGAGATCTCTAGAGGTATTAAAGACCAATCAGGAGACTCAAGTTTTTCCAGAGCAAAGTCACAGATAATTAGATGTCCAGCAGACACAGGAGCCAAAATCTTTGGTACTATCCTAAATTGTCTTCTAATTTTTCACTTTAGAAGTTCAAATTATGGAAAAAGCCTGTTTCCTTGTGAGTCAAACTTAAGGTTCAACTGAAGCAACTTTTTCATTATTCTCCAGATGGGAATATTTGTCACTGTTTACTTCTAAAAATAAATACACCCACCACAGCCTTTTTGAGAACAAGCACATAAAACAAATACACCAAAAATGGTTAACATAATGAACTACAGCATAAAGGAGCTGTATCCTGCTACTGACTCTCAAGCCAGAGGTCAAGTGTACAAATGGGAAAAACTGAGAACTAAAGACTAGACATAAGACTGAAATGTGAATTGACATGCTACTACATTTCAGGTTTAGGTACAATAAGGAGGGACAGCTTCCCTGCTGATGTGTAACAGAAAGATAAGCACAAAATGAGCACCAGAAGTTCCTGACACTGAAAATCAAACCTAAAGATTTAAAGGAATATCTCTCTTTGAATGCCCTTGCATGTTTTATATAACAAAAAGTGCCCTGAGTTAGGAAGCACCCTTTTTTCCCCAGATTTATGATAAATACGTAGGTTTATCACAATTATAGATCACAAAGTACTCAAACCTGATATGTCCTGAAGTCTGAATAATAATCTAAAAGCCATTATTTTTTCCCAACTGAAGCACAGAAGCCAAAGGCCAGCAGAAGCTTAGTGAATTTCTACTGTAGCTCACATAGGGCTGGTGGTCTTGCCAGACAGACTGGCTTCATTCCCACCGTTTTCAATCCATCAAGGCTTCACTCTCCAGAGGGGAACTCTATTATTTACAACAACTCTGTGTGTTACGATTTTGCCACTTTCCACACTGCTTCCCATGGGGTAGAGCTTCCTGTAAGAATGACTGTAATGAGTTTTGCTCTTGAACACGCACTTGTGTCATTTTGGCATTCCAGACCAAGGTGTAGCAGGGGAAAGCTGAGCTGTTTATCCTATGTTAAATATGTCAGGAAAGTTGGGGATCATTATTTTAACTGCGCAACATCTCTGACTGAGCTACCAGGTAAATCAACCTTTCCTTGGTCTCACTATTGTGAAAAATTCCCTGTGTTACTGAATAGCTATTGCTGACATCAGCACAAAAATGGTGTTTGGCTACTCTCAACCCTAAGAGCCCTCCAGAGTCTCAAGCCTCTATGAATATGTATGTTTTGCTTCCTGGTTCTCCTTATGCATCACTGAGAGAAGTCCTGCAGGACCCTGTATCTGAAAGGTAATGAGCATGCCACTCCCAATGATTAGACCCACTGGCAGCAGCAGAAATTGCCTGAGCTGCTGAGTTTTGGTGCCTAAAGAAGCACCCCCAGAAGGACTGAGCCTAGCTCAGTTCTGTCTGCATGGTCTGCAGCCAGGAAGGCACATCTTCCCCTCAGCCTGGTCACAGGTGGAGGTGAAACTGAGACACAATAACACAGAGACTCAGTGCAAAATGCAGACACCAGAATCAGGTGTCTGCTTGAGATGCTGCCCAAGAGTCACGTGCTCCATTACAGAAATCAGTGAAGCAATCAGTACTGCCAAGGGACCCCCAAAGCTCTTCAACACATCCTTTCCAAATTTCTTTGGACAAGAGTATCAGGTGCCAGAAAGCCTAGCTGGTGTACCCTGGCAATAACCTGTGCAGCTCAGCTATTGCCATGCAGGGGAAACACAGGGGTCCTTTGTACAGCTAATTTAAGGCATAAGCTGTGAACAGGGCCTTGTGGAGGAGCTTTAATGAAATAGGGTGTTTGCAAAAGTTAATTTGTTAGCAAACTCAAAACTACTCACACCAGCATGTATGCAGTTCAGGGTGTTCTGGTTTAACCCCAGCCAACAACTCAGCCCCACGCAGAAGCTCATTCACACCCTCCCACCCAGTGGAGCAGAGAAGCAGAAGAAATAAGCAGGAAAACTTGTGGGTTGAAATGTGACAATTTAATAGGCAAGAGAAGTAAAGTAAGCCAAGGAATTAATTCACTACTTTCCATGAGCAGGAGGATGGAGCCTTCTCCAGGAAACCAGGGCTTCATCACATGTAATGGTGACCTCAGAAGACAAACTCCATGGCTGTGAACCAGCCTGCTGCTTTCTCCAGCTCTTTATGCTGAGCATGACAATCTACAGTATGGAATATCCATTGTAATCGCATGTCCTAGACGTGTCCTCTCCTAAATCCTTATGCATACCCACCCTCCTTGCTGGTGGGATGGGGTTTGCTAATATGAAGAAAATTTATTTTATCCCAGACAAAAACAGGATAAGGGTCATTCTTATCACAATCAAAGCAGTCATGCCCACACTAACAAATCACCTAATTTGCTCAGACACCAGTTAATTTGTTACCTGAGATGCCCTGACGAAGACATAAACCTGAGTGACATTTCAACTGTTTGCTCCTGTTCAGTCCATAGCTGTAAAGGTGCCAATTAAAACAGTCAGCAGCGCATTAAAAAGGTGCTGGTTTAGGTCAGTTCAGCAAGAATTGCTATTTGTTAATAAAGATTTCTAAATGGCTGTTGGAAATGACTCACCAACAAAATACCAGAAGATTCTGTGAAATTACCAGATAAGTAATATAATGACCAAGATTTTAACATTGCACAAAAATACATATTTTACCTAGGTCTTTTGGGGGGATTCTTTTTAACCATTTAAATCTAGATTCCGTTATACCTTTGTCTACATTTTAATGACTACATAGATTTTGTAACAGCATTCTCAGACTCGTGAGATGGAGGTTAAATACACAAATTTTCTTCAACCAGCCTCTCTTAGAACACAGAGATGAAAAAGGCCTATTAGTTCACCTACTCAATTTTCTGGCCACTGTAAGATGGTTCCCCAAAGTGTATTTTGCAATACTTTGCCGAGACTACTTTTATTTTACCACAGAACTTGCAACTGCTGCTCATGGGACATTTTGCCACAGCTTAGTGAACTTTGCATTCAGGAAGTGTTTTTCCAGATAATCAGTCTTGTAAAACTTCTTGCTTTATTTAAAAAGTCTCTTTATGGCATACCCCCATAACTAATTGAAAATGTTACCTAAATTATATTATTACTTAAAGTGAAAAGCATTCCAAACTTGATAAACAGTGTATTTTCTCCTGCCACAAACTTGCCAGGAATTACATTTTTCTTTTCAATGACTGACTTATATAAAAGATAAGAATCTACTCTTACCAGCAGCTCTTTCAGCAATTCTTTTGGCTGAACAGGGACTGCATAGGTTTTTCAGATATATCTGATGGCCAGAAACTCAAAAAAACCCTGTCAGGCACCTAAAGTAGCATTTAGAGAAAACGCACATAGGAAAATCCTAAATGGAAATCCTAAAAGCTTCTGGCTCAGCTGCTGTGCAAATCTGAAGCCACAATCTTTGTAACAATATCTCTTCCAGCCAAAAATGTCTCTTCTTGCCCTAGAAAATCTAAAACTAGATCTGACAATTTAATTTGAAATCTGATTTTTCTCAAAATTGAGGGGTGTTTGGATCTAGGATTTTAGTTTGCATTTTTTCTGTAAAGCTTGATTAAGTTTTATACTTTTTACCAAGAAAGTCAGTCTCTGCATTTATTAAACTCACTCCTGCACTTGCTTTGTCACTTCTAACCTAGCATGCTAAAAGTGATAAGCAAGCACAGAAGTAAATTAGAATAATCCTTTCCACTCCGGGAAAATTCATTTTGGGATATTGTCCAACAGAAAACATTTTAAGCCCACAGTACAGGAAAAACAATACAAAAATATGTCTGAAATCAAATATATAGAGATACACATATATATACATGAAAAGCCAAGCCAAATGAAAAAACCCACTGATGCCTAGGAAAGTGAAATAAGAAAAACTCTGAAGAACCAAATGTCTGAGTCTCATGGTACCCTAGAGCCCTCATAACTGCAGCTGCTGCTGCCCACCCTGATTAAAGGTTTGCTTATTCCCAGATTGAGCACCACATTTTTCCTCAAGCTTTTACTCTCATTCTATGTTCTTAGAAAAGAACATAAAATGAGAGTATATATCAAACTAGAATTGCAAGATCACATTCAGGTAGGCTAAAATTCAGATCCTGTAAGAGCACAGGCATTACAGAGCAGTTCCTCTACACAAATCCTATGGCGTTTGTTACTTTTAATTTACTCCATTTCCTCCCTGTGTTACTGTGATAATACTCTCTTGGTATTTTTTCATCCTTTTTCCAAATTTGGAAAAAAATTCACTCCATGCTGACTTGCCTGTAATTGATGGTTTAGTAGCACCATGGACAAAGTGGCTCCTGAGCAGTTTTAAATCATTGCAGTAATTTATCTTGGGTACAAAGGTAAGTTTAACTCATCTGTGCTTTCAGGAAGAGATATTTTACTTCTGAAGGATTTACTTCCAAGCAGTGCTTTTATACAACAGCCTCATTTTTACATAGCTTCTTTAAAAACAGATATCATAAGGTAAACAATTAAATCATACTTTTCTAATGCATTAAGTGCACACAAGACTCTGTATTCATGATGGGGTTTAGGTGGCTTTAATTTGGTTTTTTTCATGAAAAACAGAATTTAAGTATGGGATTTTCACATGGGACCACACTGGAGCCTTGTGGAGGATCCACAGAAGAACTGATGGCCACTGAATAAATGCAAGCTGCAGAAATCACAGCTGTGAAAATATCTTGAAGCTGGAGTCTGCTGGACTGCAAAATACAGAACTTTGTGCAGAATACAGAACTTTTCCCTGTGCATGACACAGCCTGAGGTAGGCAGTGGGAGAGCCAGAGCCACAGATTTGTACTTTAACATCTCCAGAAGCTGATCCCAAAGCTTCAGTATCAAATTCAGTATCAAATGTTATCAGGCAGTATAAGCAGATAGATCTTTGCACCTGAGTTGTGAAGTTCAGGACCCACTGCCCAGATGATTTTTGTGGAGACAGAGAGTGGCAGTCACTGAGGGTTTGCCCCACAGTGTACAGTGAAAAGCACATTAATTCTCAACGTTTTTTTCCTCTAGCTTGCTATCTGTCTAAGCCAAACTAAAACCTCTTTAAGAACTGCTAACCTCTGACAGAAAAGAGAAATGTTGGGCAGTGAGCCTTCCTTTTACATTTTTAATAGTTACCAATAGATGGAGAAAAGAGATGTCAGTATGTGGTTTTGAGTCTTGCATGCCTGGAAGCTTATCTGTACTTTTAGCTGAATTTAATAGCTCTGATAAAAGATGTAACCACTTTCCCCAGACTTTGCACTGTTCACATCCTTAGACCTTCATGGCTATGGAACTGTTGCTACATCAACAGTGTTATTGTCATTGTCAGGTCACAGCTGAAGGAGCTGGAAAATATGTTCCACATGGATCTCACAAGCACCATGAAGACTGTCATTGCTCCTAATCTTGTTATATGCAACATAAGTGGAAAGGACAAGAAATTGCACTAATCTCAGGGCTCATGTGCCACCTTTGATTCCTGAAGGTGCCAATAAAAACAGAGAAGATGGGTAAGTAGATGAACAAACAATTCACAGTGATAAATGCAATGGCTCTTTCTGCACATTCTGACATGAGACGTGACTAATGGGAAATGCCCACATTCCTTGGTGCACTGAGAGCATGGTTTTCTGGCACCACTTGGTTCTGGGGGACCTGGGATAATGGCACAGAGAAGGATTGGTGGCTCCTGCTCAGCTCTGCTCCCCCCAGTGCCGTCAACCCTGTGCAGGGTTTCTGGAGGGTTGCTAGATCCACGTCCTACAGCAGTGGATAAGAAATGCTGGGTGAAGAGGTTAAATCAGGACGTGAATTGCAGCCCAATTCAATATTACCCACACCACCTTCTGTGGGTCCCCCTGAGACGTGAGTGCTGAAATACTTGTCGTTGTCAGCAAATGCTTATTTTGAAGGTGCCTCTGCCATTACAAAGCATTGCTTAATTCATCCTTTCAAAAGGGAAAAGTATTCAGAGCAAAGTTTAAATGCAATAAAAGCCTGCGCAGATGGAAACTGCCCAACTTTTCAGCTGTCCTCAGCTCAGCTTAGGTCTGCCGCAGGGGCTGTCAGCAGCTCCCAGAAATGCTGTAACTCAAGGGGAAGTCCAAGGGAAGCTGGCTTACACAGATGACAATGCAAAGGATTTTCTTGTAAAACAAAATATGTCCTTTCTAACGAGCAGCCATGGGTTCAAGGTGAGGATGGACATGAAGGGCCACCTCACAGATCAGCACACGGGCTCTGCATGAGGGTGGCGAAGATCTGCAAGGGCTGTGCCAGCTCCTTCTCAGCTCAAGAAATATTTGGCCAATTAAACATTGAAACAATGACTTTCATTGCAATTCTTATGTGTCCATATGTCCCACTGCCATTTGAACAATGAAAAGTTGCCTCTTTCTGTTGCTTTCCAGGTTTTTTTGCAAAGAAAGTAGAAGTGTCTGCTGTGATACAGCAGTTCAGCAGCAGGCACGGGGAATGTGACTTGTGCCTCATTTTTACCTGAAATATTCTCATAGCAGTTATTTTTATAGGTAAATCTCTTTCACCTTTTATGTATATTTGAACTGAGATGCTCAAAGGCTTGTTTTGGCACATGCACCAGCCCCTGATTTTTCTTCCTTAAGAGTCAGTAGCATTTTGGAATTATGCTGCAGCTGAGCATATGAATTTCTACTCAGTCAGTTAGTATGTGACTTTATGGACATGTACATTAAGTTACTTCTTTCTATTTTTACTCTCAGTTGTCATCTTAGTGGAACATTATGCCCCGTTTTTGATGCTGCCTCTGGTGAACCTCTAACTTCAGCAGATTGCCAACAGAAACCACTCTATGAGAGTTCCAGTTAGCCCAAAAATATCCCATACCTTTAAACACTACACATCCAAAAATGAGGGTTTCTCTTTGACTTTCAAAGAGAGATCATGAATTTGAATAGGTCTTGGAGCATGGACCTCCACACTTGCCCCATCCTCTTCTTTTCCCAACGCACTTTCCACAGATTGTTACTAATGGGGCACAGATGCCCATCTCTGTAGTCTTCTAGAGCTACAACAGCCACACTTAGATTTACTGTTTAAGAAATCCTGGCTTTCAAAACTACTTTCAAAGTGCTTGGGGTAGGAAAGTGCCATAAAACCAAGCAACCCAAGCAGAGAAGCTACCCTAAAATCCAACATTGCCCAATAACTAACCAGCAGTCTATATGCATCCTTTCTTAACCTTCTTTGTATAGTGCGATGAAGTCTCTGGAGGCAAAATGAAACGTGAATGCAACATATTTATTTAAAAAATATTATTTGGTTTTCTCCCTTAGTAAACATTCACAAAACCCTAATTTTTGGGAAACATCTGTCTACATGGACCTCAGGTCATAATAAAACTGGTTCTATGCTCTTCAGTAAAGCAGAAGACCCACTGAACAACCAGATTGACTCATTGATACAGATATACATCAGGTCATTATGACTTTAGGTCATGTACACCCTCTGTTATTGTCTGTGAAAACAGAGTGATAAAGAGTTCACTTAACTAAACTGGAACTGTTTCTGTAAACAACTGTTTTCCTCACTTAGATTAAAGCCACTTGTATTTTTAAATGCAAGATCAAAAATTAATCCAAATTCCAAAAAATGCCCAAGTCTCTGGCATTCATGCATAAATTATTTTGAATCAGCCAATCTGGAAGGTTCTAAGGAAAAAATGCAGATCTAAAATTCATGCACTGTTAGATTAGGGAGTCTTTATGACTGAAAACAGGTTTGTAATGGAAACTGCAACTTTCAACTATGCCAGTGTGAGCATGCTGTTCTAATATGCATTAGTAAAATGCTATAAAATACCAAGACTGCAGCAACTGTTCATTAAAACTCAATGAAGCACACATCATTTATAGCAGATTCAGTCAGTTATAAATTTCAACCATTTCTGCTATTTTATAGTACCTGTGATGAACAGAGCTGTGATTTGCATTCAGATGGTGCATGTAAGAAACAATTCAGGAAACCATGCAGTGCCTTGATGAAAACAAAGCATGATTTTCTGTCCACTGCTGTGTAGAAATTGTGCGCAGGGATGAAAGAGAGTTCATCCAAGAGTTCCAGTGATAGACAATTCCTCTTCTGTTAGCAGAATGCACTGTGCACCTTCACATTCACAACAGATGACGCAGGAGCAACTCATCCTTCTTGAAATGAAAGCCAATGCAAGGGAATACAGACCTGCAGAACTGCTAATGAAAGGTGCAGCTCTGTCTAGCTATGAGAGAAGATATTTAACAAGGTCTAAGCATACTACACTGACTGCTCAAAATTGCAGATTTCCTTCTCCTGTCCCTGTTTACAAGCCTTGAACTACATTTTCCTTCAGATAGAGGCTAGTGTTAATACCTGAATTTAAGTCACTCAAAGCATTTGTGCCCTGTGAATAGATGCACCCCACTCAAGTTCTGCTTGAGGATGAGATTGTCCTCCAGATCTGAGTCCAACACAGGGCTGACTCACTGCCAGCCCTAGATGAAATAAGTGGGGTTTTTTGGACCACATTTGTACCGCAAAACTCAGAAATGTTTTTAATTCCCAGAACCAATTGCGTAATACAGCTGTTTCCTAACCTTACCACGTGTGGAGACTTGAGCACGAACCAGCTGCAGCTGCTTCTCTCCCACTCCCCAGGACACATTTGCTATTCTGCATGAGAGGAGTCTGCCAGGGGGCACTGGGCACTCTGATCAGCTGTTGCCTACCTAATTAGTAGGAAAGTAGCAAACTGGAGTCATCCAGGAAATTATCTGCACTTCCTTTTCTAAGGTAAAGTTCTGCATTCAATTCAGCAGAACCAAAATCTATAGACTTAAGTCTATTTTACTTCAGGTTGGGCACTAAACACACCATTTACTTGCACTAGATCTGCTGAGCAGGAGTTTGCTATCTTTATAACGACCCATATGGTTCTGTGGTTTGGATCTGTGACTAGAACAGTGTTGATTACACACCAGTGTTCTGGCTGTTGCTGATTAGTGCTTACTCAGCAGTCAGGCCTTCTCTGTCATTTTGTCCCCACAGGCAGTAAGGTTGGGGGTGGCCAAGAATTTGAGATGGGACAAAGCTGGGACAGCTGACCCAAATTGGTCAAAGGGGTATTCCACACCAGATGATGTCATGGTCAGCAATAAATAAAAAAAGATGTGTAGAGGTTGTCTTCCACTGTAGCTGTTGCTCAGAATCCGGCTGAGCATTGATCTTCTTGTGGGACATGGCAAATGATCGCGTGTCCACTCATTATTGTGTGTTGCTTTGGTTTTCTCTTTCCTTCATTTATGAACTGTCTTTATCTTGACCTACAAGTTTTCTCACTTTTGTTCTTCCTACTGTCTCCCCCATTCCATGGAGGCAGCATCGGGTGTGGGCAGTCAGCAAGCAGCAGCGTAGGGGCTTAGCTAGTGGCCAAGATGCCATAAATGCAGCACAATGGAGTGTCCTGCATGTTCTAAAACTGGGTCTGCATTAAAAGCCTGTGTTAGAGCAGTAGCTGATCACTGATGGCTACAGATTTGCTGGAATGCATTGATGTGGCAATGGCTCATCTCAAAGACTTTACAGTGTCACAAACCCATTCTGTTTGAACTCATATTAGCACAAATAGTCAACAAACATCAAGAGCAGACAAAAGATGAATCCATTATGAAAGCTATTATTAAAAATTGTTTAACAGATCATACTACTGTGTTATACCCTCCTTGGTTTCACATGCTTTCTGGAGTGGTTTACTGTCTGAATAGTATCAGATGGTGTAAAACTGTTACAATAAAAAAACAGGATTGCCCATTGAAGGCTAACAATTACCTGAACACCAATATATCAGCTCTGCACCTAATCTGTGCAGATGGCCAGTAGCATAGATCAAAGGTGAATTGCATTTCTGAATTACAAATGTGGAAAGAACACGTGATTTTGTATAACTAAGTGTTTGCCCATTTCTATTACTATAGGAAATCCTAGCATGGGGCTTTAAGCAATCTGATCTAGTGAAATGTGTCCCTGCCTGGGGCAGGGGTCTTGAAATCAGATAATCTTTAGGTTCCATTCTGGCCCAAACCATTCTGTGATTCTATGATATTGCCTAAATAGAGTAGAACCAACGACAATCATGAACACATTCCAAATATCTCCTTCTCAGTAATCAAATAGTTTAACATAAACTTGGAAGGTGTTATTGAAGATAATAAAGGCTCCAGGGACGCAGAAATAGAACATTTTAATATTAATTGAAGTTTCCTCACTGGAGTGGTGTTTGTATAGGAAATGGGAAAACATGATGGGAGAAAGGGAACAGTTTGGAAACAGTGCAATGAAGCATCTTGCCTAAACTTGGCAGGTTTCTGGCCAACTCTGAATGACTGTTTTTGCCACTGCCAAATCCAAGGGACAGTCAGAGGTTCCGGACTCTGACACATCACCCACCAAAACCTGTTAAAGTGTGAACAGTTACCACATGTCAAGTGGACACTGTCCCAGTAATGAGTAGAATGAACTTTCCCAGTTTCTACAGAAAAGAGAATACACAAATAGTGTTTAAAATCTGTGTAAATAATTATTTCAGTGATTCTTACCTCAGTATTAGAATGCGATCATCTCATCGACTCTTCTGCATCTAGATACTTGCAAGGGAGTTTCAAAAAAAAAAAAAACAAAACAAAACCAACAAAACCAACAACAACAAACAATTAAAAAATAAAAAACAACACCACCACCAACAACAAAAAAAATCCAAAAGACAAAACAAAACAAAACAAAAAGAAAAAAAAACAAAACAAAAAAAAAAAAAAAAAAAGAAGAGAGATTAAGGTCTTGTGGAAAGTTGGATCAGCTGAAACCTCTGAACCTCATCAAAAGAAATTGATGACAATAAACTGAATTCAGGTAGACTAAGGTTACAATATAAACACATGCACTAGTCTCTCCACTGTCTTTACTAAAAAGTATAATCCAACTTTTCAAGTTAAAACTTTTACATCATTAAGATAAAGCATTGAGAAGACATGGACTATTGGAGTAAAATAATGATGGAATTTTCTTTCATGTTGACACATGAATGAATTTATTTTAATGCTTCACTCCCCTCCACAACTGTAAAAAAGTAGGGGTTTTTTCGACTCTTCCTAATAGAAATAGCAAAATGTACTGAATTGAAGGGCTGAAACAATTGCAAAGAGTGAATATTAGGCTGTTGTTTTTTCCCTTTTAGAACTTCCTACAGGATAGTCCAGATGACCATTTTCAGTCCTTTCAACAACCACTCTTCTTATTGCTAGAATTAGAGTAATTTCCCCAATGATTTCATGGTGGTTTTTTTCCTGTGGGACAGGGTCACTTAAACATCACACATCATTGCCTGGCTGCAATTTATCATCATTTACAACAATTTCAACATTTTAAATAAACATTACCAATTGTCTAGTTTCTTGTGCTTGCTATTATATGTAACTAGGAACTAGTAAACAGTGCATTTAGATGCCAGCATTGCCAGCTCTCAACACATGTGGGAATACTCAGGGCTGTTTGCTGTGGGTCAGGCTGCCCCACATCATTTAACCCTAGGCAGTGTGAAACGAATCATTATTTTTCCTGGACAACCATGGAGCATAGGTTACAAACTGCTGGCAAAGCTATTGATGTGGGGTAAAAAAATCGCACTTAATATAATAAAAATGTATTTTATTATATTCATTTGGCTGGAATGACATACCCTGGGCTGCATCAAAAGCAGACTGGTCAGGAAGTCAAGGGAGGTGATTACCCCCCTCTACTCTGCTCTGGTGAGACCCCACCTACAGTGCTGTGCTCAACTGTGGCTCCCCCTCACCAGAAGTAAGGTGTGGATCTGTTGGAGTTGGAGTTGGAGTTGGAGTCCTGAAAAGGCCATGAAAATGACCATAGGGCTGGAGCATATGTCCCATGAAGATGAGCTGAGACAGCTAGAGCTGTTTAGCCTGGAGAAGAGAAGATTTTGGGGAGAGACATTATTGTGGCCTTTCAGTATCTACTGAGATCTTACAAAAGAGCTGGAGAGACACTTCTTACAAAGGCCTCTAGTGAAAGGACAAAGGGTTTTAACTGAAAGATGTTAGATTTAGATTAGATATTAGGAAAAAATATTTTTACTGTGAGGGTGGTGTGGCACTGGAAGAGGTTGGCCAAGCTGTGGATGCCCCATCCTTGGAAGTGGTCAGAGCCAGGCTGAATGGAGGGAGCTCTGAGCAACGTGGCCTAGTGAAAAGCATCCCTGCCCATAGCAGGGGATTTGAACTAGATGATCTTTAAGGTTCCTTCCAGCCCAAACCACCTAATGATTCTATGACTCTATGACAATTTGGCTTACTGTCAGGTGACTTCTTTGCCAGCTGTACAGAGTAAGCAGCTATTTACTCTTTGCAATCCATCGTCTTCTCTTAGATTTATGAGTAGTCTGGAAGCACTTCTATAAGGAGCAATCCACAATACTTGCAGCTTCCCAAGCTCGTTAGAAGACCAACTGAATTTCCAAACTTGAAAAGCAAAAATATCTTGCCAGTATAATGCCAGAGAGAATTGCTGCACGTTGAATATGTGCAGAAAAGGTGAACACTGCCTTACTTGCTAGGATCAGTGATGTGGAGAGTTTACAGGATAAGACATAAGTACTACTTTAAAATAATTTTTGTAAGCCAATCTTAACTCTCTTGATGAAATGCACAGCTAATGCTACAGATACAGGAGGTACTGGTTAAAAGCATAGACACTTATGAAAGGTGATAAGGTAGTGGTGACTTGAAAAGATGACATTGTCTTCTCAAAGACTGCCATATCTTTTATGAACTTCTGGTTTTAGTTCCTTCAGAAAGCTTTTGGTGTTTGTACTCAAGTTAAGTTCACAGGCATGTGAATAACCCAGCTTTAGCACCAGCTGCAGGAATGACTCATTGCACATTTTCCCTTTTGAAGAAGATAAATGTCTCAAGCTAAAAATAGCAGTTTAATTTTGATATTACTTTTTTCTCTTTTCCCCCTTCATTGCTGAAAGAGACAAAGCGTTCCCCATAAACACACTTCTAAGAAACTGTGTGGAAGACTAAAAATTTTAAGATTCCTCCTGAATTGCTTATGTTCTCCAGGCACATTTCATTTAACTTCACTACAGCATTCTCATGCCATTAAATATTATCTCAAGGTTTTTACTATAATAGGATTTGGCAAGTTGATGTTCAGCATAATAAGTCCCAGTCTGAACTGAACATCAATATTCAATACTTTGGGGAAACTTATGAAGCACATCAGCCTTTAAGGGGCACTTTTAAAGAAAACAGCACAAGCATTTTATGTGCACATTTTCACCCCCTATGGATCCAAAACTTCCTGCAGAGGGAGGAAAAAAGTATGGTCTTTATATTCAGGTCTGCCTTGGTAAAAGTTGAATCTTGTTCTAATTAATAACTAATTACCCTAATTGGTTTCTTTTGTATTGGGTTTCTAGGTTGTTTAAAATAAGGTCAGGTTATAGTCCATACTGGAGATCTTCAGCCAAAGTTTTTCTCCAGAAAAAGGAGCACACCTTTTCATATTTCATAAGAAACAGCCACCCTTGCCTCCATGTGTAATGTTCAGCCCATTATTACTGTGCAATAAAACTGTAATATATTAGTGGATCTGGAAATACTCTTGAAGTCTCATGTATTTTTTAGCATTTTGAAATGTGTCTCAGCATATTTTACTAGCATATGGCATTGTCATTTTCCATCAGGTGAAAAGGAAGAAGCAAGGGAGAGAGAAATACTTTCCTCTCACAGGCACTGGAGTTACAACTGTTAGAATTAGAATGAGAGACACTAATTGCACTGAGAAAAGGCCCCTTTATCAATGCTTGATTTGCTGCAGAATCACCAAAAAAATACCTACCTCCCCAAAATCCAGATATCCATCCTAAAACACCATTTAAAATTTATTCATGTTCTAGACTTTATCAGAACTCTATCTTCAGTGTGAGAATTGCACCAAGGTACCTAGTATAACCATTTCCTACTTGCTACTAAATGCCCTCTGTTGTATTGGTGTTGTTGGTGGTGTTGTTTTTTGTGGGTTTTTGTTTGGCCTTTTTTTCCCTCAGACACAGAAGGAAGAGATATTAGGTAATGTTTAATATTTATAGGTAATTATAAGAAGCTGTTTTCTCTCACCAGGGAAGACTGATTCAGGTCAATTGAACTAAACCATCATTTTAATCAGTTTGCTTCTTCAGCATAGCCTCTAAAACTGTTTCTTTGCAGTCTAGTGCAACTTTATATGACATAATTGATATTTTTGCTGAGTAAAATGGTATATTCTCTTAATATGTATTTATTTTAGAGAGGGTTTATCTTGGTATACATTGCTGGAAACTATTTTTCTATCAATATTTTAGAGACTGAAGAATGGCATCTTCCAGACACACTGGAAGAATATGTAAATAAACAAAGATGTCTTCATAGTACAAACATCACACTGATCTTTGGAAAAAAAGTAATACTAGCAGCATGATATTAAAAATCTGTAAAAGGGTCAATAGATCTTAAAAAGATTAAAGCATTTCCCAAGTCTTTACAAAACTAGAAGCAGGAACACTCTTGAATTGAGTGACATTTTTGATACTACATTAAAAAGAGCAAATACAAATATTCAGCTTAGTAAGTAAATGCAAATCTTCATATACTTGAAACTCCAAGTTTCATTTTGAGGAATGAAACAATTAAACTAACAGTCCTGTTAACTGTGTTAAATAAGAAGATGGCTTTGCTTTCCTATTAAATGGAGACACATATGAAAACTTCACGGGAAACATTCTGATGTTTTCCTAGAAAATTTACCTTCCCTTATAGGAATAGCTTAATTAATAATTACAGATTTTCCCTCAAATTCCTGAATTTCAAAATATATTTTTTTCAGAGTAACTGCAAGTCGGAGTGATAACCTGATTTCAAAGTAGAGCTCAGCCTAACAAACTATTGTTTATTGTACTGTTGGGCAAGTAGGAGCAAGTGGGGGAAAGAGCACAGACAAATTGACCAAACATCTGCTGTGTGATTTAATACTTGAGCAATGCAACGTGCTTAACTCATCTGTTAGCAGGAAGGTTTCAAAACATAATTCCCTTGAACTGACAGGAGACTCCAACTGCCACTGAGAAAAATAGTGCCATTCTTCTGTGTTTCATTCCTAGGGCTCTGGCAGAACCCTGGATAGGACTAACACTCTTTGGTTATGTTAGCTGGATTTGCCATCCTTTATCTAAAGAATAAAGCTAATATACTGCAGCCTATGTTAAATAAGGCCATTTATTGTTTTTAACCATATAAATGAAGGATTTAGCACTTCCTCTGAAGCATAAAGTTGAAGCACTTACTATGAGAGGTAACACAAAATTGAATTTCTAAAGCAGTTTTTTGTTTGGTTGTTTTTTGGTTTGTTTGATGGGGGTTTTTTGGTGTTTTTTTTGTTTGTTTTTTTTTTGTTGTTGTTTTTTTTTTTTTTTTTTTTTGTTTAGTTGGTTTTTATTTGTTTTTTCTTGAAGGCAAGCAGGGTAGCATGTTAGATGAAATTAGGTGCAGAAACAGAAAAAACTCTACACCCCTGTTACTTCATTTAAAAAAGTAATTTTTATTAATAGAATTCGAGATTACATCTCTCCCATAGCACTATCATTCAATTATTATGATACCAATACATTTACACTTCATTTTGCACCTTTCTCATTTATCACCCCAGATCCTCAGTGTCTTCAATTTGTTATATTATTACATATGATTTTCTATTCATATTCTCCTCATCTAAAAATCACTTGTAATTTTTCTTGGTCAGTGATTAAGGTGCTGCTGGGTTGATGCAAGAGGAAGATACCCCTGTGAATTTCAGTACCAGAAAACAAACCTGTACACACCTTTATTCTGATGAAAAAGACAGTAAGAAGTGTGGCAGTCCATGCAGAAGAACTCACAGTACCAGCATCCACTCCCCTCATAGAATAGTCTTTCCTATTATTCCTATTATTCTCCACTGTGCCAAAATCTGATCTGTCTCTCCTTTCCTCTCTCGTTCTCTCTCCTCTATTTTCTTTTTTTTATTATTATTATTTTTACTGTTAGAAAATAGGAGAAAAACATATATTAATTTCCTTGCTGAGAATGTAGTTTGCTAATAAAATTGAACTTTTTTGGATCTGGTTTTTGCCCTTCTTTTTTGATCACAGGCATTTATAAATCTTGATTGTTCCCTTCCACTTAGGAGAGGGACCTGATAGTAATGACTTTAAACTAAAGGAGGGTAGATTTGGACTAGATATAAGGAAGAAGTTTTTTGCAATAAGGGTGGTAAAACACTGGAACAGGTTGTCCATAAAGGTTGTGGGTGCCCCATCCCTGGGAACATTCAAGTTCAGGTTGGACAGGGTCTGAGCAACTTGACCTAGTTGGAGATGTCTCTGCCCTGGGCAGGGAGGTTGGAGCTATGTGACCTTTAAAGGTCCCTTCCAACCCAAACCATTTTCAGATTCTATATTTCTATAATTATATTTATTGTATATACAGGGTGATCAAGCACCATTGAGAGATGCACTCAAGTGCTCCATGATGGATCATTATTGAGTAAGATGTAGTGAAGCTCTTTATTTAGCTAGATAAAAGTGACAAAAACTTATTCACTAGTGATACTGTGAGGGATTTTAACATTAATAAGAAAACCAAGGCTGTTCCTTTACTGTGGACTGGTCAATACCAGCACGCTCTCCTCAACCAAAGACAATGGACCATTTAAAATGCACTCCAGTTTTTCAGGTTCATCTCATGCAATCTTGTTTTTCTATATGAACTGATATGTCCTTAGAAATAAAACCACTTGTAATGAACAGGTCAAAATCAAAGATCAACACAGATAGGACAGTTAGTGTAATTATGCAGGTAATTTAATACCTCTGTCTCTCTGAAAATTGAGAGATACACAGGCAACTGGTCAAATCCATAAAGGGTTTTATCTGTGTACATATGTGGAGAAAGCAAAACATTTTTTCCTTTATAATTTTTCAGTCATTATTTTGTAGCAAGCCATTAGAGTCCTAAGCAGAAGAGTAACATGTACAAACCCAGCATGTATAACAATGCAAGTCATCAAATAGAAAACACACTAATTATTCACTCAAACTCATTCAACCAACACAAGATATATTGACATAAAAACTTTAAAAGGTTTCTGAGACAAATCATTTTACCTGTGATTGGTACAGGCTCATTCATGAGTGATTTTATTGTACTATAAATCTCCACTTTTGAAAACTTTCAAGAATCTGCTTAAATTCATTAAATGCAACTGATAAGTTTTTTAAAAAAATTATTACATCAGGTAACACTATGAATCTCCTTTTCAACCATGCCCCCTCCTTATCAAAGAAGTCAAGCAATTATTCCTAAAGTGATCAACCGGCCAGTCTCAGAACAGGGCTTTTACAAGGGTCACATTTGTCATGACAAACAATTTTGCTCAGGAAGTTTCTCATGTAAAGCTGTTGTAGCTAGATACTTGATGGTCTCTTAAAACAATTCATAAAACTTCAGGACAATTACACTCTGAAGGAGTGTTCCCAAAGGTCTCATAGAAACTAAAAACTGGGACAATACAGATCCATTGAAATAAAATTTCCCAATACTCTTTCAAGAAATGTGGCTGCCTTTACATACAGCGACTTCCTAGAGGGTTCCTGACACCTCAGAAGAATGTTGTCTCTACTGACATTTTTATATGTATATGTTTGAAAACAAATCCACCTGCAAACCTATCATTTCAGAATCTTGAAGCTGCCAGGTGGATTCTGGATGCTGAGTTATTTACACAGGGTAGCTCAATGAGCACTTAATTTGTAACTCTATGTCCTGGGCTTGGTGGCCCTGTGTGGGGAGCTCATTCTGGCCTCAAGAGCATCAGACTGGAAATACTTCCTCATATGAAGGCATACTATTTTAGATATCCAAGGACTCACAGAGCTTTTACTGTTTTATGGTTTCCATGTTCATGGATACAAACACTGAGCACTTAGCAATCCTAATTGAGTATCTCAAAAATCCAAATTCTACTGAACAGAGAGTCAAAGACTGCTGTTAGTACAAAATGCATAAAATGCATATGAAGCATGCTAAAGATGATGTGGAAATGCTAATAACTTAGAATTTTTATAAGTCTGTCTAAGTTTAGATAAACCATGAAAATTATGTCCTATCACATACTCTAAAGAGGAAAAAAGGATGACAAAAGAAGCAGAGTGAAAGGAAATGTTCATATGTGGCAGTGTTCACACATCTAGAACAAACCACAAAATTGGATTAAATTGTCTAGACAACCACTGAAATTAAAATTTAGGTTAAAGGTTAAATTTAGTTTGTCAAGAGATAGACAATTAATACACTCACTTATTACACTTGTGATAATGAAATTTTCTGACAGTAATAAGCCCATAAAAATTCCAATCAGGAGTTGTGAGATACTTTATTCTGTTTTAACAGCTAAGCCTTGGACAAGATTAGGCCTTTCTTAAGAAGACCCATAACTGTTTCTTAATATTTAAACCTTATAAGGATAAATTTATTAACGTTCTGTATATTTACACAATTTCAAGGTTCATAGGTTTCTTTCATGAACTATTGTATACTTATTTGACTTATTTAATATTTCCATAAGCAGTACTTCAGAAAAATCCTTGACTTTCAGAACACCTTCACATGAGCTTCTTAACCAAAATTTGTGCCCTGTAGCTGAGTAAAAATGAGTTTGCCATTACTGGTAAGAGGCCATAGACTTTGTATTAACCCAGCAATACAAGTTCTCTGGACTTGTCCGTAAATCTCTTGTCCCGATTTTAGCATGTCACAGCTGTGACAGCAACTGTCTAGAGGTCACATTGCTATGTCCCAAATTGTTTTAGCTTTAGTTTAGCTGTGTGCAGTGGTGCAGTGCAATGAATACCTACTGTTAACTAATAGGTAATGATAACAAGTAGTTTATTCTGAGTGGGGTGAGCTGTCTAGAATAGAATCCTAGAATAAAAATGCAGTGTAGTACACCAACAGACATACTCAAAACCCCAGCACTGCAAACACAAACGGTAGTGGCCAATTACTTGGCACTGCAGGAGTGCAGCCATGTGTGTCCTGTAAAATGTTTTTAGTGGATAATAAAACAGCACAGAAAAGCAAGAAAAACATGAAATTGGGAATTACTAGAGTTAAAGAAAGCAACATTTTAGTTTAGATATCATATAAAGATAATTCAAGCAGATTGCAGGCTGAGAAATGCAAGTGCCACACTCCTCCCTGCAAACAACTTTGGACACTGATCACTTCTTGAAACCCTCCACTCCTCTCTTGAGAAAGCTATGGCAAGAGGAAGGAAGAGGAGGTGAGCCGAACAGCAGGGAAAAGTGGCAGGTACCAGAAAGTTTTTATACATCAACCCTAACTGTGTTGTTAACATTTTAGCAATATTGTAAATGAACCAAGAAAAGTTTTAGTTAGACATAAAAGATTTTAATTAAACTAATGATCGGTTCTTGGTTCCTGCTAGGGAGCTTAGTTCTAAACAGGATTTTTCATATAACAGCATTCATTTGGGACAATTTCCTTTTCATCTGTAATTCAGATTTCATCCTCTTCTTCTCTTTTCTGTCCTTTTCTTTTGAAATGCATAAAACTGGAGCAGGAAGAAAATCAGACACTTTGCAGAATATTTCCTTCATACTTGTAGATATTTTGCAAGGTTTGCAAGTTATACAATATTGAAAAGTGCTGTGAATACAGTTTTTAATATTAAAAAACTAATAATAACCCCCTTGAATTCCCCAACAAGTGGAAGTCTTTAATTTCTTGAAGTATTTTTGGGGAAAATAAGTGTACTGACTTGGCTGCTCCCCAAGAAGTTTTACTATGAGTTATACGACACAAAAAAAGTTACCAACATTGTAATTTGATCAGCTCATCATTTTATAATAGCTAGTATGACATGAGTCTGTTTACCAACAAGCAAGTACTTTGCTTTCATGAGGAAGGACATTAGCTCACTGAAATGTCTGAATGTTCCATTAAAGTCCAGGAATTCAGAGGAAGGAATTCCGTAAAACATCTCCATTTATCCTATTGGAGAGTACTCTGCCATGGAGGCTGTCTCACCATGCCAAGAGAGCACAACAGCTCTCTGCTGGTGGACAGCCAAGAGCTGAGGGACTTCTGTGGCTCAATGCCAGCCCAACCTCTCCCACACTGTGCTCTGGCTGTTGATATCAGACAGAAAGTCAAGGCCAGGGCAACCCTCTGTCCCTCTGTCAGAAAGCATTCACGTCACTGCAGCTGCTGGTAATGGTGAGGGAGGAGGGAGTGAAGTCAGGCTGTACAGACTTGTGTTAAGGGCCAGACTTGGTATCAGATAAACCAGAAACCAGACATGGAAAAGGGAGCTTGCAGGTGGCTCTGCAGTCCTCCACAAAGCCTTACCATTGTCCGCAGAGGCACAGTTGAATCCAAAGAGTCACGGTGCAGCATGTTTCCTTGCTCAGGATATCGACTCTTTTCAGCTTGCATAGTGCCTTTTCATCCCAAAACTACAAACACAGATTTCCTTAGGAGTCATGCTCAATAGATGTTCTTGTTTGTATTAGACTGCACATGCACTGGGACAGGAAGCCACAGCATTTCCAATGCATTGATAACAAAAAATAATAAAAAGACACATTCTGCGCAATGAAGTGTAACTTTGTACGTCAATGAGTGACTGTTAATAGATAAAAGCTTCATCTGACTTAAAGATTTTAACCATATTTTGTACTTGTGGAAAATAAATGTCATTTCCCATATTTAAAATGAATCTGAAACTAAGAGGGGAGTGCTTGAAATGCTAAATATAGGCCTGATCATCATCTGAGGTTACTCTAATGCACTGTGGCTTCCAAACACTGCCTGTATGCCCTAAATTATTGCCACAGAATACCTAGTGGACCTGTGAAGAGGCATCCAGCATCCCTAGCGTCTCTAAATCGGAATAAGATGGGTTTTCATTCTTAGGAATGGCATCCTACTCCATAGTCTGCTAACACCATCCTCATAGCAAAGTGAGGTCTCTTTGCATAGAGAGGAAATAGCTGGTAACCATCTCTCTTCTGTACTGTGATTTTCAGGTATATAAAATCTGTCTGAAGCATAAGGTATCATTCCAGTTTATCATGAGAATTACAATGCTGTGTTCATCATGTTTGCTAAGCTCTGTGATATCTCCATGAAAAATTGTCATTATTTTGAGGGAAAATAATTATTTGTAAATCCACCTGTATTGGGTCTGGCTGGGATGGAGTTAGCTTTCCCCCATAGCATCCTTCACAGCAATGTACTTTGTAGCTGGAAGCCATTGACAATGCACCAGTGTTTTGGCTGCTGTTAAACAGTGCTCCCACAGCATCAAAGCTGTCTCTCCAACTCTACAAAAAGTCAGTAGGATGGAGTAGGTCAGGAGATTGGGAATGGACATGGCTGGGACAGTTGACCTAAACTGACCAAAGGGATATTCCACACCTCATGGTGTTGCACTCAGAAATAAAAGCTATGACAAAAGAGGAGGAAGTGAGGAACATTCATTATGAAGATGTTTGTCTCCCAAAGAAATCACTATGCATAACAGGGCCCTGCTTCCCAGGAAATATCTGGGCACTGCTTGCTGATGGGAAGTAGAGAATAACTGTTTTTGTTATTCTTTGCCTACGTTTTTCCTAATCAGCTGCCTTTATCTTGACTCTAGAGGTTTTCATCTGATTTTCTTCTCTGCTGAGGAGGAGGAGTGAGAGACCATTTTGGTGGGCACTGACAGTCAGTCAGAGTCAACCCACTACACCATCTTTTCAGGAAAGTTATCTCCATAAGAAAATTTAAGTTATTTCCATTCATTTCTCTGTATAGTCACATTCTTCTGTGTGGTTGCAGTACTAGGCGGAAAAATGAAATTGAAAGTACACAGATTATGTGCAAACTGAAAAAACACCATTGGTAAATGAAGACAGATCCTTCAATGGCCCATAGACTATGCAGGGTAGCAGTCTGAGTGGTAAAGGGGCTATGTAGCATTGAGTCAAGTATATATAAGAATTGGTCAACTTGACTGATGTAGGATGTGACTTCTTGAGATATCTCTGTGAAATGCAGAATAAAAAGCAAAATGACAAAACAAACTAAATAATGCAAGAGTATCAAACCTCCCTAAAATTTGTAAGTTGTTGGTGGAAAAGTTAGTAAGGTTGGTTGTTGCCTCAAATTGTCTACTTTTCACTGTTTGCATTTTGTTCTCACGCGGCTTCAAGTAAATGATATATATTTTTAGAATTGTTTAAATTCTTCTCCTCTGGGAGGAGAAAGATGATTGATGGTGATGTTCACCAATGAGGTCGAAGACATGGCTACCTGTGTAGCCAATCTTGGCCTGTTGTAAAATTGTATATATTTTGGCATCAGAAAAATAAAAGTAGAAGCTTTCCTGCTTGACCTCCTGCTTCCTGCCTTGTCCTTTCGTGCACCTAACAGCAGCCACAAGTGTGACCCTCCATCACAGTTGGCGGTTTTATACTTCTGGAACTATGGTAGGAACAAAATTTTACTCTAAGCAATTATCCAGTTTGTGCTCTCAGTATTGCCACTTTCTTTGGACTAAGACCAATCTTAAATAAGCAGCTCCATTGGAAGGCCCATGAAACCAATTGTCCAGAGGCCCATTTCTGCAGGAATCCTATGTGATATGGCAGTCACTGCCTTACTTGCCTCTCTGCTTGCACAGCCCCCTTCTACCAAGAAGACCATGGTGACTGTATGCCTCAGGGTTAATCGTATCAATCATCCAAAAATGAGGCTTTTTGTTTATGAGTAGGGCATGTTAACACTATGGGACTAGGCTTAAGCCTTACATCATTCAAACAGAAAAATCTAAACTTATCTGTGTGAATAATGTGTTCAGTTGCACAACAGTGGAAGAGGCACAAGGAGCCATGTGAGTTACTTTCCCCAGCAAAGCCCTGTGTGGAGGCAAGGAGTCTGAGCCTCCTGGCTGGATGTTTGCTCCCATTACCTCACACAGTAGACCAGTGTAAAGGAGAGAAGTTTCCATAAGATCTGTGTCAGATTAGTTCCCTTGCTAATGACAGGAAGGACGAGGACTTGAGCCAGCTAAGCTGAGTCAGAGTCTATCCCACCCTGCTACGTGTTTTGCTCCTGCTCTTCCTCTCAATCAAGCTGAAGTCAAGGGAAATTCCTGCATCTCAGGGGAAACACTTTAGTGGCCACTGAAGTGACTCTAGGTTAAGAGCTTCCCCCAAGTCCATGACATATGTAAAGACCTATAGGATACCCATTACTGCAGCACAGTAGCAGAATATTCCTTGCTCTCCCAAAGCCAGCTGGATGATGGGAGTGCACTCTCCTGGTACAGCTCCAGGCCTTAAGAAGCCAGAATTAAATGAGCACAAAGAATGAGAAAATCTGTAAATTCTTTATTAGAAGTAGAAGCATATAGAGATTATATTCTAAGCAAAAAAAAAAAAATACACAGAGCAGAGAGAGAGAGAGAGAGAATGAGGAATAGGACAGCAATTGCAAGGACAGGAGATTGCACAGAAGAAGGTCTGGAAATTCTGGAGACCATGATCCAGGGAAAAAAAATGGAAGAACACAAACAAAGGATAAACGATGCAGGAGAAGAGGAGGG
Source organism: Sylvia atricapilla (assembly GCF_009819655.1). Taxonomy (NCBI): domain Eukaryota; kingdom Metazoa; phylum Chordata; class Aves; order Passeriformes; family Sylviidae; genus Sylvia; species Sylvia atricapilla. The sequence goes on along the minus strand of NC_089141.1, from coordinate 39,631,345 downwards.
ACTATATTTTCCTGAAAGGAATATCCTAGTGTACACTTGTAGAACTGAACTATCTCCACAACTCCGTTTCCTCCCACCATCTCTTTCCCATCCAATTTACTGAGTTAGAAGTATTTTACTACCGCAAAACTTGCAATTCAGCTTCTCATTTTCAAATCTCCACACTTCCTTCTGTTCTGGAAGGAAACTAAGCAGCTTAATTTCACAGCTAATGTGCCACCATCATGGGCATCCAAAATACCAGGAAATCAAAGAAGGTTATTTTCATCTGCCAGTGTCAACCTTGCTGATATCTCATTTAGCGTCAGCATTGTCCCATGTGCAAATTTTTCTTTATACTTTTTGCTCCTTTTTTATTCTTTTGTTATTGTTGTTATTTGTTTTGCTTTGTTTATTGTTTGTCTGTTCTGGGTTTCTTTATGGTTTTGGTTTTGTTTGATTTGGTTTTGGTTTTGTCTGGTTTAGTTTGGGTTGAGGTTTTTTTCCCCTTTTTTAAGGCAATTGCGTTAAAAAATCCTAAACGAACCAGGAAAGCATGGCAAAGGGAGCCATTCAAATGTAAAATCCAAGTTCAGTCCTCATGCAAGCATCCAAACAGAAAAGAGCTGCAGATTTCCTAACAATTATAGTTCCCACTCCACCATTCCTAACTGACTCAGTGCCTGGAATGAACAGTGCTGTCTGTAGAGCAGCTATTCATAATTTATCGCAAGCTTCCTGAGGAAGTGGTGCACCAAATTCTTTTCTGTGGAGCTACTCAAAAATATATCTGCAGGGAGGCTATTACTAGAGTATCTCAAACAGTAGCATTATGTGCATCTTTGTCTGCACAGAAAATTGCATTTATGATGAAAGCTTAGCAAAACAAGAGAACAGAAATGGGGTGAGGGAAGTTGTGCTTTTCATTCAGCAACAGAGGGTACAATTTGTAGGTACATATCTTCCTCCAGAACCAAAATTTTACAAATTTCAAAGGTCACAATGGTATTAGTCTCTCAATATCAAACATTTCCCAGGTCATTACAAGAGTATAAATTAATATTAAATTCCCAAACCACTGAAGCTTTTTGATCTTACCCAGGCAGATGGTGGAATATAACTGCAGTAAAGGGCATACAGAGAAATTCCGTGTTCCTCTGACAGCCGAAGATGGGAACAAAGATAATCCCATGGTCTTCTGCCTCCTTTCTGCACATTTTATGAGCAGAAGTTAAAAACATTTTGCAGTGTCTCTGAAACAAGGATGACATAAAGCAGAAGTAATGTAATGAATAAATCAACATAGCTAGGATGTAAAAATGTTTAACCTAAATGGCTATAAAGTTTTAAGGACAATCAACACACAATCAAGCTTGGCTGTTTTAACCGGCTTGCTGAAGACTAGGAAAAATGCTTGGGTCATCTCTCTGGAGAATAGCTATAGGTCTGGGAATGACAAAGACTTATTAGCTCTTATTTGCTTGGTGTTGTATAAATATGTGCAAAATATTTTCTCATGTTTAAAAAATTGCACTTGGTTCCATGCAGAATAAAACAGACAACAGAGACCTTTGAAACTTGAATAAAATACACATAGATATAGAAGAGGCAACTCAATACAATGGTGGTGGCAAGGTAAGGGGCAGGCATGGCCTGTGAAAGCTGGACCTGTGCCCATGCTGGAGTTGGGTTATCTCTGTGTGGAGCAGTTTAATGCTCCTCATTCACAGGAACACTGTTTGTAACACAGGCTGGGTGTCTCACAGCTAAAGGGAGAAGCCAAGGAGTTAGACTGAGTGCAAGGTTAAATAAGGAAAATGAAAATCTAATTCAACAGATGGAAAATTAGAGCAGTGGTTAGGTTACCACCTCTTTAAAATAGAAGTGGAGCAATATGTGTTGTCCTGAGGTCCACACAACCACCCTACAGGCCTGGGCCTGGCTGTTACCTGGTGCTGTGGGTGGAAAACCCCATGGGCAGCCCAGCTGTGGCTCAGGCATGCACCCCTCCATTCTGCCCTATCACCAAGTATTGAGATTCACCCCTCTGGAACTGCTCCCTCCTGGAGCCAGAACATGGACAACACGGACAATCGAGAGATTTTTACTCCGGGATCCATGCCAATGTGCAACACAGGTACAGCCCAAAGGATTTCCTGAATGATCCCCAGTGGTAACTGCTTGCCAGCAGCCTCTGTGGTCTGCTGGGGTTTCCTTACAACAGACTGTAAAGCACTACAGAGACTTTATCACTTTTTTCTCTTGGTAGAATTGTTGTGGTTCAGCTCAGTACTAAGTGTTGTGAACAAACATTTACTACTAGAATATATGATTTATTTACAAACTCAAAACCTTCCACCAACTTTGCTGTTAAGGAATTTAGCAGGATACCAAATTCTGCTGAATCACACCATATTGAACTCAAAACAACCTGATTAATTATTATAATTAATACAAATTACAGGTTAAACGATAGCCATCTGTCTTCTCTCCCATTCTTTCTGAGCATTTCAGGGATGTAAATATCAGGCAGGGAAAACAACTGTTTAAGCTAAAGGCCATGCTGACACAAGAACAAATGGGTATAAATTTGCTATGAATAAATTTAGGCTTGAAATGAGGAAGAAAAAAAAGATAAGCATTACAGCAGCAAGGATCTAAAAAGGCATTTTTATGGGAGTGGCTCAGGACTAAAATAAACCTGCTTTTAAGGCTGAGACAGATTTTAATAAACATTGGAAGCAATATGGAACTTGTTAAAGAAATGGAAAAAACAGGTACTTTTGGAGATTTTCTGAAGCCTTGAGAATGACAGTGCAGCTACAGCCTCATCTACAAATGGCCCCGGAACAGGGAGAGATTCAGCTTCAGGTGACATTGGAGGTTTCACTAACTAGGCATCATTAATGTTATCTTGTCTAGGTAAGATCACAAATGGTTCCGCAATATTTTGGCTGAAGTTTAAAATATGTGAATTTTGTTTGAAGCAACAGAACATGTTTTAAACACCTAGAAAGAAATAGAGCAGGTGGGAATATTTGTAAGGCGGGTAAATCATAATCTGCCACTGCAGTTTTGATGTTGAAATACCTTTCTTCAGTTGTTATTACTTTGGGCTTTCAATTTTTATCACATTATTTACAGTAGATATAGGGTAATATTATACTGTACAATCCTTCTCATAGCTTTAAGGAACCTACAGAAGTACAGAAGGCACCAAGAAAAGCAGATCTGTCATGGGCCAATGATAGATGAAAAAATATATATCCAATTCTGGGGGAAAAAATTCTGTTACAGAGCTTAATTTAGTCAATGAGAAGTGAAACAATGTAAGCTTCAAATATATTTCTGAAACAGTTTCTTATTCTTTTCACAGCCTTTTTAGAAATTCATAATAAAAATTATGTGGTTTATGGAGCACATATATTAAATTAGGTCCAATTCCAAACTTTCCTGCAGTCTTTTCAACCCACATCTTTTTTCTCTGTTTGTATAATATAGCTGTAATCTTTTATTTGCATTGCAATTGATTGTTCAACATGAGTAAAGGGAATGGACTTTCATCTTAAAAATATTTTGATTAATTGCTACAAAGGAATTAGGTTAATGTTTTTTAGCTTTTAGCAGCTTATTAAAAATAAATAAAATATTTTTTCTATTTAAAAATGCATGAGGTAGCAGTTTGTCCTAAGGGGTACACTACCAGTTAAGAGGCTGAAGGATCATCTAGCTTAAGCTCTTAGCTGGAGAAGACCAGATTTATTTGAATTAAGCCTACCTTTTATCTTTGGATGGCTGCAATTTGGTTTTTGTCTAGATTGAACCTGTTCAGGAAAATTTCAAATTACTGATTCCAGAGTCCAATACTTGCAAAACTGTGTATTATTGACTTGGTGAAAAGTAGGAAAATGTGACAGCTTGAATACTATGAGTATTTTCCAACGCTCTGTGAAACACGGCGCAAAACACTGAACAAAGAAGAAGTGCATAAACTTGGAGGGTATCTTCATTATTCTGTTAGCTCAGAAATTCTGAGGGCAAGAACATGGCTTTGTGAATCCATGAGATAAGGGAGTACCTCAAAGTCTTGGCCGCTTATACTTCAGAGAACTACTAAGAAATTCCATCAGCTTTACTAAAAAGAAAACCAAACCAAACCAAACCACATCAGAGAGGGAGTGTTTTTATTCAGCTAAATCTGAGGCCCCTGTACTGAGCAGTTCTGAGCCATACACACACATCCTCTCCAGTCAGACACTGCTCTCTGAGGCTGGCCCTGTATCCCAGCTCCAGGGGATCCAGGCAGCTGCTGTGCACTTCTGAGCCCGACGCCTTTTCTGCGCAGTCCTGAGAGTGACCCCCTGTTAGCTGCTCCCTGCTCCATCTGAGAGGGCTGAGTGGCTCCACTGCAGTGTGCAGCCTCCCAGCACAGTCAGCAGAGATAAGTAAATGCTCCACTTTTGATCATTATCGAGAGACGTGCAGGGGTGCCCGTGTCTGTGCTGACTGTGTAGAAAGTCTGGGCACATATCTAAGTGCTTTGCACCCCCCTGGCAGGCCATGAACCTACATGCAGGACATTTCAGTGCCTGACTCAGAAACTTCATTCATGCAGAACCACAGACACAGCCGTTTTGAGTTAGGAGTTCAGGCTTCTGGCTTCCAGGCCCATTGTAGGACTACTGAGAAAGCAAGAACGGGGCCTGTGAGAAAATGCTAAGAGGCATTGGCTTGTTTAGGCTGGTAAAGAGGTGGTTTCCATGCACTCTGAAAATGTGCACACAGGAATCATAAAGGAACAGAGTCAAATTCTTCTTGGTCATGTAATATGTTTTATATATCCAAGGAGTAACAGTCATGCATCGTGAACTGAGAGGTTCTGCTTCTGCTTTAAAGTCAACTTTTTCACTGATGGGTAGTTGAGCAATGAAGCAGATTTTCCAGAGTGGTGGTGGATCCTTTTTGGAGGCTTTACTGACCTGGTCCAGTGATGGTGATGGTTTCACAGGGAGGAGGGACAATACAACCACTGAAGTCTCTTCCCATCAACACCACTAGGGTCTTCTGTTTCCAACTGAACAGAACTTAGCTGATAAAAACAACCCCTCAGGTTCATACCAGTAGTTTTGAACAGAACTTAAGGACTCCAGTGGTGTGAAATAAGTCTCTAAAATATAGAAATATCTTTTATCTTATGATTTGTATTAACCATCTCATATGCCCAAAGTTCTTTCCATTCCCTGGTTACACAGGTAGAGGTGACAAGAAGCACAGGGAATCTGAAGACATGTGCACTGTGTGGTTGCAGTAACCATAATGCTGAGGACAATCCACACAGGGAGTTCCTAAGACTTGTTTGCTGGGAGCCTGTTAAGCATCTAACTTGCAAAAGACATGTGTCTGGATGTAAGATATAAAGAGGTATTTCTTACAGCTCTGATTTTCTTGCAGCAACAATTCTAATGTTGTTCTGAAGCAATTACAGAAATGCAACTGTTATTCAAATGTAAGAGTAGGTAGATTATTTTTTTTTTTCACTTTGGAGAAAGAAAAGGAGGAATTGGTAAACAGAAAGCAGTTCAATAAAAAAGTAAAAAACGTTCACTGAGATGACAGCAGCAAGCAAAAGATCTTTCTTTTTATCAGCTTTGAAGGTTTAAATCACACAAAAAGGCAAAAAGAAAGATAAAGTCAACTCTGAACAGTCAATTCTAATTGTGAGAAAGATGGAAAAAAATACACAGTTCCTAGGAGAACTAAGAACTCCAAGAATGTGAAACAGTATCTACAACCTCTCTGCTTAGTGGCCATAGATGAGAAGAAATTGTGGAGAGGTCTGATTTCAAACCAGTTCCATCACAGGGATGCTCAAACCAGTAGAGGTGTGAGAGTCACTGCTGATTGAGGCTTGAGCCTGTAAGAAGTCCAGCAGTGTTATTCTGCTGCTGCCTTGTTAAGGCACACTCCTGCATCTGGGCTGTCTCCCACACTGCCCCGATTCTCCATGTGGTGTGCCATCACTTCAAGGATCAATGCAAGTATGCTGAGCTCAAAACTTTTCAGCTGTATGGTATAGATACACCTAGCATTTTCAAGAAATAGAACTAACACAGTCATCCTTACTAGCTGATTTTTTTTTTTAAATATATGGGAAAAGGCACACTGTTGGAAGTCATTAGACTCAAATGCTTTTTCTTCACAGAAGAAGTAGGACCTGACTCACATCTAAACCACTAATTCTGAAGTAGACTTATGTTGGAAGAATCTGTTATGGTTAAACATATTTATTAATGACAGAAAGTTTCTCACATGTATCTCTTTTCACTGTGCAGGGCAGCAAAAATCAGTTAATCTAATTATAAGTGATGCAAATATGAAAATAGAAACCTATCCAGATGTTTCAAAACTTAAATGTTCAAAAGACTGATTTGATTTACTGCTGTCATTAAATTAAGAGAAAAGGAGTCAGTCCTAAACAGTTGTAATTGCATTACATAATTTTGGATGCTTTGAAGCCACAGCAAAAAGGAGGTGGCTACTCTTGCCAGCAGTTGCTACATAAGCAAAACGACTTTTCACTAACTTTCTGGAGTTGTTTCCAGCAAAACACAGACTAGAGCTATTTAATACACTAAAAGGACATGAGGCTCACAAATAGAGTGTCATGTTTCACTATGGTGTAAAAGAAAAAAATTAGGATAAAATAAACAGGGGATAATTTCTTGTCATGAGTGTGATAATGCTAAGATCTGATAACGGTTCAAAATCCACGCTTAAATAATGTTAAGACTGAATCGAGCCTCTGGGAGTGGCTTACAGGGAATAAAGTCCCGTTAAATGTGAAAGAGGAAGGTAATTAATGGGCATTTATGGAAAGCAGCAGTATATTTCTTTTCTCCCAAGCTTTAAATGTCATCGTTTGATATTTAGATTGCTGGAGCCACTGGAGGCTTCTCCAAGTTTCTAAAAAAGAAGCAAAAAAATATAGGCTAAGAGCTCACTGCATACCCCAGCAATATGAATTTAGATTATTTTGGACTGTAATAGACTACCATCTCATTCATTATCCTGATATTTAGTTCAAATAAAGTTTGAACCAGAAAGTGAGGTCTATCTCGTGAAGGTTCTGTAATGGAAATGGATCATTTACAGCATTTTTCATCAAAATTTTAAACCCTTGTAAATGCTGAGTCCTTAGAGTCTGGCTTTTAAATTACACTACTTGTCCACCTCCAGCTACACCTCCAGCTGAAGGTTCCTGCAAGGGGTTCCTGCATCCAACTCCTCTCTAAGTAAGAGATTGTGTCCATCCATGTTAATGGTGTCTTTGAGGACACACTCTGCACTGGCAAGAAGTGTGATTTCCTTGGAGCATCAGAGAAGGCATTGCCTGCTCTGCAGTCAATAGTTAGAGAGACAAAGCAATCTTCAAGAAAGCTGGACACTGCCCTGGCTGAGTCCTGTACAACTTCACCTCACTTATTTTTGACACCTGAATGAAGGGATGGGACTACTAGAAGACTATTAAACTACTTAGTACTCAGATAAACATCAGCCTTAGATGACATGAGATTTTAGAGCAGTAACAAGTCAGACATAGTACAAAAGTAGTCACAAGTTTCTTTATTATAATGTATAACATTCTGATCCAATGGAAAGTTGCCATAGAGTTTATTTTGTTTTTCTAGCTTATTGCCTTTGATTTATGCTGCACTGCTTCTATCTTTCACCCAATAGCCTGCTTCCTCACTTACACACATATGCTTCTATTATAACATCTGAGCTCTTAGCTTACTCGATAAAATCACATTACTACACTTTAAAACCCTCCACCATCTTACCCAATACAGTTTACTAACTTACTTAAAGCATACTCTTAGTTGCAACTATAGGAACATAAGTTTATAATTTTTCTGCTTAATGTCTTTGTACTTTCATCATTACATCAACCCAAGCTTCTCCCAAGGCTGCAAATCAAACTCTTCAGTATCTATGGAAGTTTCTGTCTTTCCATTTCCCACAACTCATGGTGTATTATGAAAGTACAACTCCTTTTACAGAAGACCAAATCCCACGGAGGAGCAGGTCTTTGGGCAGCCTGGCTGAACTCACTCCTCAACACCCAGACATTAGCACAACGCTGCCTAAAGGGTGAACAGGCACTTCTGGTGTTCCATCTCAGCCAGCATAAATAGAGGAGGCACAGTGGGTCCTCTCTTATTAGACCTGGTAGGAGTCTCATGGAAGTAATTTAAAATTTGAGTGCATAGTACACTATTAGCAGATAATTTTCCAGCAAGGGGGAGGGCTATGACTAAATGGGTCATGACTGTGCAATAAAACTCTGCATGTGGTACACAGGTGCTGAGTGAGGAAAATCAGAACTTCAACATCTGCTGTGATTAGATAAGGGGAAGAGTCTAACCGAATGCAAACTGTCTCATTCTTCCATGCATTTGTCTGACTACTGTATTTACTCCAGAGAGGACCTATCCAGTGGAGTATGCAGTGGAGATTACAAAAGAACTAGAAAAATGCTCCTAGGGAAGGGTCTCCCCTAATAGCAGCACCATCCAAATTCAGCCAAAAATGCCAGCCAGGACCAGATGAACTTTTCAGTAAAAAAAGTATTAGAAACAAGGCAGGATTGTGTATAGCAGCACACCAGGGACTGGTTTAAGGTCTGTGACCGAGAGAAGAAGGAAGCTGCCACCATACTGCGGTTGGTTTTTATTACATGCTTCTTGTTGTTCATCAGAAGGCACTTAATAAAACAGATCAGCAAATAAAACAAGAACAGAGTTTACAGCTGTAGCATAAAGCCAAATAAACAGTAAAAAGCTTCAAGATATACTTTTTTTTCTGCCCTGACTCTGCAAAAGCAACAGGCAAAGCTCTGCACATTTTAGGCAGAAGGATTTCAGAAGTCTGAAGCAACTCTGTGTCTGAAGATTCTTCTGCCATTCTCATGGATAAGACCAGGAACAGCTATGCATTTTGTCAAATCAAATATTTGTTGAAAAGCTGCTGCAAATGTAATAAACCAAATTCTGCTTTTAGCAATATTCCCAGTGATCCCAGTGGCTACAGCAAACAAGCTTGATGTGTTAATGAGAGCAAATTTTAGTCAAAGGGATAAAGATTTCTTCCAAGAGGCAGAATGAAATCAAGCTGCAATTGCATTTCTGCTATTCTTTCTACCCCAGCTACCTAGGGGCAAATATGTAGCTGAAATCTTATCATCCAAATCAACTGATTAAGAATAACTTTAGTCTAAGATGATGTAACTATGTATGCCTAATTATTGCAGTTCAGAAAATCATTAAGAGGAAAATAAAAGCAGTGGAAAATTGACTTCACTGTTCTCTCTACATTACCTTAGTTCTGTGTCAAAACAGAGGACGTTTTGGGCAGGTCAAATAGTCACTTCTTGAGGCCCTCTCCAGTTCTCCCATTTTCTCTCTCTGTGATGGTGAGATTATTCAAGCTTCATGAAGTAAAGGACTTCATGATCTTCAGAGGAAAATTAATTTGGAGAGTAGATTATTATTTTAGACAAATAAATGCCATACTTTACTCCAAGGCAAAGATAATTTGACTGCTGTTGAAAGAAATGGAAAGTAGCAAGAGAGAGACTATAAGATTATTTAGAAAGACAAAAACTCATGGCCTCTGATTTAACAAATTTATATTTGTCAGATATAATAATACTAACAGATTGTGGTCCATATGCTTTAATAGCAAAGGGTAGAGTTCATCTTGTTGACAATTATTGGAAAATGGTTGATTTAATGCAGGGATGTTGCTGATTTAATGAAGTGCAAAAAAAGATAAGGAAAGTCTAGGAGATATTCCAGTAAGAATGGAACAGAATAATTTTTTTCATGGTTCCAATGTCATACAAACAGGTGGGTGTCTTGGAGTAAAACCATCACTTTGGGTAGAACAATAAATATGGCATATATTACCAATTTGCTAGTAGAAAAAAAATCTAGATTACCTAGATTTCTGCTACCTTAGAAATTAAAATAGCGATCTAGTATGTATACAGAATATGTTAAATTCGTAAAGATGTCTGCTGAAACTGAGGGCAGGCTCTAATACAATTCCCCTCCCCTTCCAGGCCTTTTGCCATAAGAATTATAGTAATAGATTCTGACTCTGTGACTGAATAGAACCCTAAGTATCTGTGTTACCAGGTTATCTTATCTTAGTCTAAAAATCATGTTTGTTCTACTTCTATGATTTTATTTCTGAGTTTATTAGTTTAACAAAAAAATATCGATGAAGAGCGAGTTTTCCAGTGCATGAAAGATTTTAGTCTCCCCAAACTCAGTTTCAGATCAGTTCAGTTCAGTCAACATTCTTTCACGAATTCTATCCAGAAAGCAATCATCTGAATAGCGGCACACTGCACTAGATAGTACTAGTTTGTGGGAAAGGTGGAAGAACTACTGTCACTCCTAAATCCTTTCACATCCACCACTCATTTTCAAAATAAAGTGGCTCCTTCATTGTTAAAGGGCCTATCCTGGAGTGTCAGGTCCTGGAGGTGGTCCACAGGACCAGCAGCTCCCAGGTTGTGTCCGTCCCCATGGTTCCACTCACTGTCTGTTGGAGAGATGGGTCTTAGACATCTGTTTGTAAAGCACAGCAAGGCTCTGTCTCCACAGCTGAGCAACAGGAAACCCATAAACCCACAGAGTACACTCAGATTCCTCTGGGAGACAAATGGGTCTTGGAAGGTTGTGTTAGGAACAGAGAAAACTGAAATGAATGTCTGAAGAGCATAGCCATGGATTTTGTTAACCTATTTTGCTGTGAGAAAGTCTTCAATGAATACTAGAGGCACAATGAGATATTCTCATCTGTCAGCACTCGGTGAAATTCTGCACTGTTGAACTGAGGGAATCTTCTTTAACGAAAAAAATTACATAATGTAAAGAAAAATACATAGTTTAAAGAAAAATTCAATATTACATTTCTGGTAGCAATTCCCAAGAAAAAACTAAACCAGAAAACTAATTTCCTGTCACTAAGCAGTGGTGGGTTTTGAAAAATACATTTGGTGCAGGTAGTGCACAGAATTGTGCAGATGCATTTTGAGCTGCAGGTTGAGCTCAGGGGAGTAGGAGCCTGAGGCCAAGACAAAAGGCCATGAACAGCAAACCCTTTGCATTACAAAGGGCAGGGAGACTTGTAGCACAACTGGGTGACTACCACTCAGAGACACAGCAAGAGCTGACATCCTCAGACTTTCCCACCCTTAGGCTGTAAGGGTATATAATTTTTTTTTAAAATATTATCTATATATATATAAACATGCGTGTATATATATGTGTGTGCATGTGTGTGTGTATATATGTGCATATATAGATATAAATATAAATGTGGTTCCTTAGTTCAAGTTCTTCTTCAGAGTCACTCAGCTCAAGCTGTTATTTTGTCATTTAGTTATTGCACCATGATTAAATTACTTTAAAGATCTGAATGTCAGACACTCAGCTATGGGAAGCCTGGGTTCAAGCTGGTAAGGAAATCTGGTCTGACTGAGTGTGGGGTGTGTCACTGTGAAGAGGCTTCATTCTAGTTCAAGTGGTGTAAGTGTGACTGCCAGAGTGGCTCGTGGATGGTCAGACAGGGCACTTTTCTTAGCTGTGGGTTGATGGCTGGATGCAAGGTGCCCACCAAGCTTCTCTATCACTTCTCCTTTCTTGTGGACAGGGTATAGAAAATAGGATGGAAAACAACTAGTAGGTTGAGATAAGAAAGTATGCTAACATATGAGCAAAAAGGTTGTGTATGCACAAGCAAAGACAAAAAAAAAAAAAAAAAAAAAAAAAAAAAAAAAACCACAATATTTTATTCTCTACTTCCCACTAGTGAGCAATGCCCAGCCATTTCCTGGGCAGCAGGGCTTCAGCACAGGTAGCAGTTGCTCCAGAAGGCAAACACTGCAAATAATGAGTGCCCCCTTTTCCTCCTTCTTTTCTTAGCTTTTATATCTGATGTCATATGGCATGGAATACCCCTCTGGTTAATTTGGGCCTGCCTGTGTCCTCTCCTAGATCTTACCTATTCCCAGTGCCTTGATGGGGGGAATGTTGGAGAGCGCCAATGCTGTGCCAGCACTGCTCAGCAGTAGCCACAACACTGCTGTGTTATCCACAACTTTCTAGCTACAAATTCAAAGCACAGTAGTGTGGGGGCTGCCATGGGGAAAATTAATTCCATCTCAGCCATTTCCAATACACTTGGAATTTACACATATTCTGGTGAGGCAGAAAAATATTTTAATATTAGAAGATGTCTGGGATTGAGAGGAGCCTCCATGTAAGAGCCTTCAAGAGATAAACAGAGATTTATGTATTCAGTTCATCTTTGTTTTAACTGCAAAAAAGCCCTCTTTCCCACTGAACACTTTGAGTCCATTAGCCCAGAAACAAGTGAACATCCATGCTGCATCCCCACAACACAGATCTCAGAAGCACAAATCAGTTTGCCAGATTTCTGAGGCTTGATCCAGGTGCCCACATCTGGGTGTCATATGACATTGGGATGCTTTAATGCATTCTACCTGGCCTGCAACTGCTAAACTTAAAAGATATGGCTGTCTGTGTATATTGTAAATACCCCTTGGCCCCTCAAAATCAGAAGATAAATATACACATCATAGATTTTTCAAGCTGATAAAATGAATTCTAATAAAGAGACAGGTCAGCAGTGAGCCATGAGAGTGACCTTGGTTGATGTACACACAATTGTAAAAGTTATACATCTGAGCTCTCTCGCAGAGCTGAGGAGTCTGAACAAATGTAGCTCAGACTAGAGCTGCATGCCAAAATTAATACAGCTTGTGGGAAATATTCATCATTGCAAACTTATAGCCAGCTTCAGTAAATGTTCTTTTGTTTTCACTCATTAATTTAACCATATAGCCAGTTAATATCTAGCACATATACAGGCTATAGCCATCATTTTCCATGGAGGAATCTGGAGTGAGTGATCTGGGGACAAGTCCATCTTCTTAGTGACATAATTCTAAAATGCTGTTGTGAAATCATTTTTCCTTTGTCAGCAAAGAAAGTGAGCTAATAACTGTGTTAAAAGAGTAACTTCATGTTTCTGAAAAATTAAATAGCTAGCCATCAAGCTGACAAAGCAGCTTAGTGATGTACAGCAAAAGGTGTTTGTCAACAAGGACAAACAGCATCAGAAGAAGATTTCAGAAACTGAGTTCCTAGTGATAAAATGAGAACAGGACCACATGTCAATGTCTGTCCCCTTAGAGCCTCAACCCTTTTATTTCTCTGGGAAATAAACAGAACTCAGTGCAAATATGTATATAAGGAACGGAGATTTTGTTCTCTCAAATGGAGGTTGAAACTGTCATCAGAGCTTCTGGAAAACAAATGTCTTTAGAAATATATATGGAATATTTCCATGACAACTACTAATCACCCACAGGATGAACCACTATTACAGAGAAAATCCAGTCCTGTCCCAATTAAAGGTCATTTCAGGGTTAATATCATATTCCACATAGTAGCAAGGCCAGAGAGAAACAGATTATGGACTCTTTGTGTATGTGGAAAACTCCTGTGAGAGACTGTGTTTATGTTTTATGCATATTTTTTATATCATTAGCTCTCTAATCAGTTTACAAACAAACACTCCTAACACAATTCGTTCTCACAAAACAGAAGTATTCAGTAATACAGGATGTTTCTATTCTGCTCCTACACCTGGGGTAACAGCTTTTAATTATGTAATTTCCTATATTTAAATCTTTTAAGCAATGTCACTCTGTGTACATTCACCTTGAAATTCCTACTTCTCTTCTATTAGAGTTTGAGCAGGAACATGAATATTGTGCCAGCTGTACACTGTGATACCTATAATGTGTATGAGGCAGGAGTACTGCAATATCCTCTAAATGTGCATGAGTGTGCCTGTTTGAAATCCCAACAGTACATAAAAGGATATGGAGAAGATTGGCCTAATTGTAGCTAACATTACTTGTACTTGAAAAAAGTGCTATGAAAAAGTGCTGCCTCTTAAATCATGGCCAGAGCCACACAGAGAGGGCTACCCAGCCTGGCACCATGCCTGTAAAAGGCCAGTAAGTAGGCATGGCAGGAATATAAAAGCAGGACCAACACTAAGTTATCCTTCCCCTGGTATGTTTTCCGACTTCAGTTTGGAGACTTTTCAGAGCAAGAGGTTTCCTCTGTTCCTTTGTGCTTCAAGGCAGTGGAGAGGGGAGCCTTCTTTCATTCCTGAGCATGTTTTCACTCAAACCACTGCTTGTTCTTTTTATGCCCTTTATATTTTTATATATCTACAATAGTCATGTCTATTCCAAACTAAAATTTACTTGTCAGTTCTATCTCTTTTTATAGCCATGCTATTTTAAAGCCCTGATTATACTTGCCATCTTTTTCTGATTAGCTTACACTGGCATATGCAGAAGCAAATTATGCTTTTGATAGCCTTGTGGTTAACACACTGATAAGGTTGTCCCTAACTGAGAAATCAATCCCACATACATATAACTGTTCCTATGTGGATTGCAAGGCAGAGATTTGTAGAGACTTGAGTAAGAATTATAGGAAAAATGGCCCCTAACATCTCTTTGTTCAATCATTCCCTTCCAAAAAGACCTATCCAAGATTCGTGTTCAGGTCCTTGACCTCTCCCCACTCAAAATGTCCAGCCATAGAATTTGTTTTTCCTGTTGGTCAGAATTGCCAAAACTGTAAGGCCTGAGAAAGAAACTTGTAAACCCAACATCAAGAGCAAGAGACAGTGGCAGGTTTGGCAACCAGTGTACCATCCTGCCAACCAGGGGCCTCTCAGTGTGAGTGCAGAGGTCAGTACCCATGTATTCCATGTCAAACGCTTGGTGCTGTTTTCTTCCTTGTCAGAGTGTACATGTTTGTGCTTGACCAGTCTATTTGTGGCTTATATGATGCAAATTGTGAGCAAATCTTGAATTCCTCTCTTTGTGCAATTGCCTCGATCCATTGTCCCTTCCATGTGTTATGTCTTTGGAAAAAAAGACATGCTGGGAAAGCACAGCAGCATCCAATTCCTGAGGGCACGTAAAATGGCAACAGTGATTACTGGTTTAAATAAATATAGCAACAGTGGTGGCAATGCAATCTATTCCTACAGTGAATAAAATTTAACATCCATGTTCAGACACTTCCTGTTATCCATCAATTACTGAATCAGCAGGAAATAGCATACTCAGGCAGAGCCACCTGGGTAATTGCACGGCAGGTAGTTAAAGGAATAGGCAAGTCAGATGGCTAATACTTAAAGGAGACCAAACAACTTCTGTTTGAAAATCACAGATTTTATTTTAGAGGATTATTATTTTAGATTTTATTTAGAGGATTATGTTATTAAAATTTTAAAAAAGAATTTCTGCTTCTCAGTCAGAATTTCTGTAGCACATAGCTGCATGAAAACAGGAAGCAGAAAGATGAGCTGGATCTGTCACTTCCAACATCAGGCTCTTATCTGCAGACCTTTTCTTGAAACACAACAATGAGTCACCGATAGCAAAGTGATGGGATTTCCCATTATTTCCCTTTTGCAGCTATCTCTGGCAATCCATGATATAAAGTTTTATCCTGACACTTTTTGACATTTTTAATCACTTTTACCATCTTAAATACTTATTTAGATTCCTATTGTGTGAGAAGAATAGATATGTATTTCAACCACAGCCTGAGATTAATTCTTTGCTTCCCTTTACACAGAAGATAGTACAATTCTGTAGTGGATTTAGTGATATCCACTAGCTGACATGCTTAGATGGATAAAGTCCCCAGTGGGCATCAAACTAGGAAGCCCTTTATTGAACAGATATATTCTTCACATCCAATATAAAGAAAAATCTAAGACAGAGACACTACCAATATAAATTTGAGAAAGAAAACCAAGAGAGAAGTACCAATTTCCTTTTCAATACAATGATTGTTGTTGCAACTAGGAAAGAAAGTTGTGATGGGTTTTGGCTACTCAGGTTGCACAACCTAATACCTAGAGCAACTGATATCATATCTGGACATCAAATATCCCGCTGTCTCCGTGGTAAACTTTAAGTGCGCCAAGAACACTGTTATTTTAAAAAAGCCAAAGAATGGCTACCAGATTCTACTTTCCAGAACATTTTCTCTTCTGCCAAACCCCACATAACTGCAATTCCAACTTGGTGAATTTAATTTTTAGCAAGCTACGGTTTCAAAGGGAGTTCTGTATTTATTGTGTTTAGAACAATGCAAGAGGGAGTCCTCCCAACCCTGGGGCAAAAAAAATAAGAGAAACAGAAAGGAAATGGATTAATACAACCAAAATTCAAACACTAAGCAACAAAAAGCTCTTCCTTGGTTCCCATCACATTCTTTGTCTTATGCCTGCTGTTCATTTAAAGAAAAATTAGTTAAGAAAGTTTCCTATAACATTTCTTATGGATATTTTTAAAATAGAAATTGTTAGGTACATAAATCACTGTCAGACCTCCTTATATTATAGCAAAAAAAATTTATATTACCTACAATTTTACATATATATTTTACCCAAAATAATTATTCCTAATGATTATTTGATTTTCAGGTTATTTTTCCTAATATGATAATTTCCCACAAGTTACTCATTTTTCTATTTCCTTTTTCGATGGTTCCCTCTCAGTTTTCCCTCAGGTTTTAAAAGCTTCTGGCTGCTCACATCAGCAGAAACCTTAGTTCATTTTCCACAGTTACAGCCAGGTAACACTTTTTTCTGTGCTTTTAGATCATTTTTTCATATTAGCAATGTTAATATTTGCTCTCACTATGTTCTTCCTTCGCAGATGGAAGGAAGATGAAATGAAGGCTCTGAACTTCCTATTGTGTTGGAGGTCTCAGGAATCCATTAATCCCACTTAAAAGCCATGTTACAAAGAAGATGCACGGAGCACACTGTGGAGAAAGGGACTTAAGGTTCTGACAGCAACAATGTGTTAGGTACCTTCCCCAAGCAGGTACAGTACGGCTCCCTCACCCAAATTCCTGTAGCTGCATCAGTATTGTTTGAGCACAGAGAAATTTGCACTACATTAGCATTCAATTTGCCAAAAGTCAAAAAAAGTGAGCAAGTCTTCCTTGATCTTCTTGAACCTGCTCAGTTTGAAGCACACTGTGTGGTATTTGCCCTCACCAGGAGCTCTCCTTCAATGTTCAGCAGATTCTCTCTATCTCATGCATCTCTTCCTTCAGGCACAGCTCCACACCATGGAGCCACCATGTCAAGGACATGAAAAGCATTTGCAAGGCTCCTTTTCTTCTATCTTGATGTATTTCTCCCATGGGAAGAAACTCCAAAGTGAA
Organism: Sylvia atricapilla; assembly: GCF_009819655.1. Lineage (NCBI taxonomy): Eukaryota > Metazoa > Chordata > Aves > Passeriformes > Sylviidae > Sylvia > Sylvia atricapilla. Next base: position 39,613,988 of record NC_089141.1, on the reverse strand, counting down.
GACAATTGTGTTACTCATTTTGAATACTTCCTCACTTCACTCAGATAGATTAAGAAAAAAGGTATCCCAGTAGGTAAAATTGTGTCCCAGAGTGAAATTCTGGCAAACAAGCAAAGCCAATGGCAAAAATCTCATCCCATTCAATCTGACACATGGTTCTATTCTGGACTTTGGATATGCATACTAAATGGAAATTTAATTATACCTTTTTACACTTCTACAATCCACTATTTATCTCCTCTGAACTATTGAGCTTCCTCTGTCATGTCTCAAGCATCAAAGCGCTGTTTGTTCCATTTAATTGCCCACGGGCAAGTAAGTCCCAATGTGTTCTTCTTCATCTTGATGATGCGAGTACTGTTTATTGAGAGTGATTACAGCACAAGCCATGTTACTGGGAGACTTGGAAAAGTCAGGTCAATATGTGTAGTTCTGGGGAATGATGAGAACCTTTAAGGTTTTAAGGAAAAGTCAAAAGGCATGGCTATGTTCAAGAAGTGAGCATACAGTGATCACGCTTGTGGAGGGAGGCAGGGAGATGTCTTTCATGTCCAGCTAGACATGTCTGTCATGCCCTTCCCTAAAAACATGCCTTTTCTTCATAACACCCTTATTAAAGAGTGACAAGGTAGTGTTGTTTTTCACAGATGAATGTTGCATTCAGTAGCATGCTCCTGAATTTCTCTATTTTATCAGATTGAAAGTAATTACCATGCGTCACATCACCTGGAGCGCCATTATGCAAATTTGCATATGGCTTGAATGTGCTGCTTGGATAAATATTTATCATCCTTTAAAGCTTCTCCTGGAAAAGAATGTCATACCTTCTGTTCTCTCTTATCACTTCACATGTACCACAATTCAAAAAAAATTTACAGCTGAAAAAAAGGTCTGTGGAGAAAAGGCTTGGTGCCTGCAGAGAAATTTCTTTCAGAATTCTGGAAGAATAGGACAAAAGCAAAAACTGTAAGTAACTAGAATATAAAAAGAAACATATAGCTTGATGGTTCACCTTGTCGGAACTAATTTTATTCTCTTCTCCCAGGTTCTATTCTATACACTCTTCTGAGCCTGAACCCAAAAGGGTTCAGTAACCATTGCAGGAATGTTATTACAGAGAAAGGCTTTCTCTCATAAAGGTTGCTGGAATGTTTACTGCTATCTGTCACTTGCTTTCTCATTGAATGTTCATAGAATAAAATATATAATAACAAGTCTATAAGAATAACGAGTAAGAAAAATTGCTCTTAATCAGGTTTCCTTTGGAGGTATTAAGGATTATCTACCTAAGAAGGGAATGAGGGCTACCAGTGACACTTTTCCCCAAAAACTAAGCTGGCACACTATTGCCTCATTTAAATTTCTGGAGCACAACTCTAATTTAGAGATCCAAGCAAGGCACACTGACAAAGGCAAATACGCACTTGGTTTTGACAGGAAGAAAAGGAGCAAGGTGAGGGAGTCCCCTTTTATAAAACTTTGGGTTTAGGAAAGTGTCAAACCTCATTTGAGATCCAGGCATGGCTTGAAAGTGCAGGCATTTATAAACATCCAGTCTTGACTTTCTCAGAAAGGACAGGCTGAGGAGGAGGCTACTCAGGGAGACAACAGGTAGTAGACCCAGATTAGGCCTGCTTGCTGTTCCATCTCCATGCATGGTGTTTGGGAAGGGTCAGAAATGTTCTCCATACCACAGAGATGAGCTGCTACATCTGGAACTGGAGTCTTGTAAATGTTTCTGTTGATTGGGCAGAGAAAGACCAGATGTTGTTGCAGTGAATGTTTGTTGCATTCACCACCGATTCATACAGCTAGGTGTCATTTCACTCATCCAGAATGAACAAATTTCTGCAGACTTTGTTTGTTGCTCTTTTTGAGGGGTGTTGGCTCTTCTCAAGGGGTCTCAGAAGGCATAAGCACAGCACCATAGCACCAGCTGAGCACCCTAAATCCCCTCGTCATTGGGGCACCTCACTCACGTGTTGGAGCTGAAATCCATGTTCCATTTACCTGCATGAGCTGAGTATATGCCAGACATTTTCCCCTCAGTTCTATCTTGCTCTTTCTTAGAGAACACTACAAACAACACATGGTGCCTTCACAAAGACACAGCATAATAGCTTGTGATTAATGAAGGACTAGCAATCAAGAAACAGGGGTAGAAAATGGAGCTTTTCATTTTGAATTGTTACAAGAAACTAGCTTGATTTTATGTAAGTTGGACTGATCTGGTACAAAAATAGGTAGATAGACCAGGCAAGGGTATTTTGCATCATAAGAAGGAAAGTTAAAATCCCTTGAGTGGCTAGCAATCCTGATTCTACCAGCTGAAGAAAGAGATATGCAGATGCACACATTCAGATAACAATTTGAATTGCCTTGAAAGAAAAGACATTGGTGGTAAAATTTTTGCTAAGTAGAAATTAGTAAAATAACGATTTGTTCATTTTCTTACCTGTTTTTTCCTTAATTGTCCTCTTTGTCATGTGAAATTTACAACCTAAGTTCAACAAGAACATAGCAGTATGTTGTTAATGGCTCACATAAATCAGGTAAATTAGCGTTTTTTACCATCTTTCTTCCTGAAAGCTTTAAGACCAATTTGTGTTACCTGCCCAGTTGAAAGAAAAATATCTTTGCCGTTGTGTGTTGATGATGTGGGAGCTGCAAGAACTGTTGTATTGAACCAGCTGTTTGTTCACTTATGATTTTTCCTGAAACTGACATCCTCACCTGCTTTAGAACTACTCAGTCCTGCTTCTTCTTAGAACTGGGATATGTTCATAGCTGTACCCTCAATATGAAAGAACTTTAAAGCAGTATCATTTTATTAAGTCTCTAACTCCAATCTCTATGGAAAATGCTACAAAAAACTCTCAAGCATGGCAAAGTATTATTGTTGTCTTCATTTTGGAGGTGCCTAGTTTCAGAAACATTAAAAAGACCCCGGTTTTCAGAGAGAAGATATTGGCCTTGATATCACATAGGACACTATGCTTTGGTTTTAGTTCCTGAGTGATTTGACCATGATCATACAAAATAAATCAATATAATCTTTCAGACTGCTAAACGTTCATGATCAAACCAGGAACTGAATCCTGACTATAGTGGTAAGTAACTATTTTAATCCCTGAGCAGCCTTTCATTTTATACTGGGATTATACCGCTCCATCTTTGTTAAATCAGTTCTTGCTTTGCATTATATACTCCATGCCCTTCATGTACTTCAGCCAGCTGGAAAGTCTAGCTGGTAAACTGTGCTCTGAAGAACAGAAGTTACCTTGTTCAGCCTAGAAGTAACTATTGTATGTAGTATGGATCATCAGGGCATTGCACTTGCCTGAGTATTCCTGCATCCAACAAACCACATCAGGTAGATTTTCCCACTTACCGCTTCAAAGCAGGTAACATTTTTCTTCATTAAACACTTCTGATGCTTTCTCAACAACATTGAAAAGAGTTGAGCAGAAAGCAGGAAATTTTAATAATGTTGTAAATACAGCCAGCAGAATCTTGTATTTTCCCAGTAAGCACAATAAGGATGTTTTGTGATACAGCTGAAAAGCAAATGCTGTCCATACATTTGGTATCCACTGTGAGGGAGTAAGACTTCAGCCAGCTCAATACGATTCCCTGCAGCCAAAGAGAGAGGTCTCACGCTCTGGAGTTTCCCCCAGCCTGCTGATCCTTTGGCAGACTTTCTCCACTACAAACTGCATGAATCACAAATGAACTCCGTGGATTGCTAGGGTGGGTAACCTATGAACTTCTCCAGGAGGTTTAAATACATCATACGCAGAAAAAAAGATGCAGCCTCTGCAGGCCACCAAGGCTGATATTCATATGGCACTCTTTCTTTAGGAGCATGAAGGCAAACTTTTCCCAAAGATGAGAGCTGGAATGCAAAGTTACTGTGCTATCACACTGTGTGCCCCCAGCACAGACAATGATGCTGCACATTTCTTGTTTTGATATCAGTTTATCATTTTAGCACTCTTGGAAGGTCAGCTGCTGTATCAGGTGCTATTTCTCTCGACAGACAGAAATACAGTTATGAAACACCCACCTTCTCCATCATGTAGTCTCAATAAAGAGAAATTATTCTGGGGGCAAAAATCAGTCTGGAATTATTTCACAAGTTGATTTTATTCCAGAGAATAAATATTTTGTTCTGAAATTCTTTTGTTCTTCATGAAACTCTGGATTTTCATTTCCAAATTAACAGGATAAAGAAGATAATCTGTTTCATAATATAAAATTTAATTGCTAGTATGTTGCACTTCTACATTTTGCAGCAAACCAGAGATCATTTCTGTTGGAAACTGGATGACATAGCATATACTTGATAACTAAATTTCCAGGAATCTAAATTCTTTGCTTCATTCTACCTTCTACTTAATTTCTCTGAATAAATTAACTCAAGGAAAGGTGATTATAAAGTCTATAGCATGTTTATGAGACCGTGTTGAACATATTCAAAGCTCCTCCTTCCCTCTCTCTTTCCTCCCCTCAGCACATGTGACTCAGGAGAAGAAAAGAATGTTCCACCACAAAAAGTGTTGAAAGGACATAAACTTTAAAGAGAAAGTGAGTATGGACATTCAGCTTTGGGATACAATGTTCCAGATTCACCATCAAGTTGCAGTCTAGGACTATCCAACTTCCTGCCAGATAAACCACAATTTTTAACCACTTCTCTCTGTACTCTGGAAAACACTTAGTCCTCAACCTCTCCCTTAAATTCAGTGAAGAGCCATGATCTAAACACTGAAGGCTAACAGCCATGTTTACTTCCATGCACTGACTGTCAGTAACACCCTAAGCACCTGCCCGGCCTTTGATCTGATGAGCTGCCAGAACAAGATACTTTCCTTAGCAATGAAGAGTGGCCATTTATCACTAATGAACATATTAAATATAAATACATGTAAAAATAATACAATAAATGTTTTCAGAAGACAAGATTCCTGTCAATCTCTGATTATCAAAATGTTCTCCAGTCTTACCCATGGGCAAAGCTTTGCAGTACGACTGTACTACCAACATCTGCATCTTTGCATGATGCCAACATGAAGAAACATGCTCTGGGGGGCTACACACAAGTCCATGACCAACCCTTGAGGCTCTCAGAGACAGATGCATTTTGGGAGCACAAGGGATCCTGTTGATCTGTTCTGAAAACAACTGAAGGTAGTGCAGGTATTGTGGTGCCGAAGGTTTCTGTTTGGTTTGCCAGATATTCATATGCTTACTGGAAGGTGCACACCATTACACACATCCTCACATTCTCTATATTTCCCCTGCTGTTACTCTGTTTTGAGTTGCCCAAAGCTGGTCATTGATTTGTCCAAGCCAGGCCACTATTCCTCTCCTTTTTTTGATCTGGGACATCCTCCAAGCTGGTAGAGGCTAAAGGGCTGACATTTTTCCTCAATGTTTGAAAACTGAAAATGGACCATGGGACACTGGTTAATACAAACAACAGGGCAGAGATTATGGGATTTTATCTCTGTTCGAGCCCTGTAAGGAAGTCGAGTTCCTGTTATCCTTAGTGAGGCAACAGAAATTTCCACAGAAGAGCAGTGGTAACTGGTTCTGGAAGCTCTTCTTTGTAAGGACACTTAAGCCTTGAACAAGAAAAAGCACCTCTGGTGTGCCGCTACAGCAAAATATTTCTCATCCTACAGAACCCAGGAAGAATATCTAGTGCTGGGGTAGCTCAGAAAAAGATGATTTTCATTGTGTGAGAAATAGCAGCATTTTAAAATTAATTTCTGCACTGAATTAGATTGTTCATGAAGAAGGCTAAAATCTGTGAAAAGAATGCCTCTGCTAAAAATGGGAAATGCCAACTAAAACTGTTGGCATTTTCAATACAAATGAAAGTATTCCATTTGCTGAAAGAAAATCAGTTTTAACCTGACAAATGGATGCTGGGTTCTTGTGCCTTACTCACTTATGAAATATATACTCTAATTTTCACCTTTCTGTTTTCATCATCAGATTTGTTAGCTAAATAATAAAAAGTAAGATTTGGTTCAAGAAGTTATTTACTTGTGTTTAAAAACATCATATTTTCTGAAGGGAATCGTCCTGCATCAGTAACTTAAAGAAGCATTGACTACAGTGTGTGGCACGTGTGGTATACAGGCACACCTCCACACACATGAACCCTATTTTTCCTAAGTAAAATCTCCAGTTCTTAGAAAAAAACGCTTTTGCTTCCATTGTGTCAGGCTCCCAGCAGGGTCTCTTCACCTCACTGCAGCAGATTTACTGCTTGTGTTAAGCTTTGCTGCTCTGCAATATGTATGCACTTGCAAAGTTAATTCTGACTACTGAGAGACTACTGGAGCCCCAATTTAAGCATGGGAAATATAGCTGGAATTGGAAATGTTTCTGAAAGCACAGTGAACTCCTGAAGTGTGCCTACTGTTCCTGTAAATTACATCTGCCTGGGAGATGCAACGCTATATGCTTTGGGATTTGTTTGATTTGGCCTCTTGTTTGTGTAAGGCTAAGAACATAAGCAAAATCAAATCTAAGTAACTGAAAAGTTCAACTGTGAAATAATAAGCAAAGGAGAAACATTTCTTTCTCTTGGTCTCCCGGTGGAGGTTTATTGCAATCAAGATAATAATTTTCCTAATTTCTCCATTGTTCTTTGCACAAAGCTAGCAAGAGCAGCCTCAGCAAGATACAACCTCTCTCCTGCTCCAGAAAAAGAAAAAAAAAATAAAGAACCCCTCTTTCCTCTTCACCCAAAGCTACGGGAAACACTTTGTATTCAGATTTGCCCTTGGCTTTTTCAAAGAAGATTTTCTCAATTTAAATTCCCTTCATGCCTCCCCATAGTTAACTTTCTCCTGTTTGCTCAAGCTACTCGCTCACCATTAGAATGATGTGAATATTTTTCAAATGTCAGCCTTTACCCTGAGTCACCACACTGCTAAAGCATCTTGACTGTGGCGCTGGATGCAGAACACAGAGTGCTTTGATTAGGTTCCACTTTAAAAATCTGATACGAGCAACAGCTTTTTTACACTATCTCATAATGCAAAAATGAAATGAAAGACTGAAATTAATAGGCTATGGAGAATAGCATCAGCTGCATGAGAGATAGGCTGGCACTGCAGAGTGCTATATTTAACCTTCGGGCTCTGGAAGCGTGAGAGCATGCTGACCACAGACATCAGGGCTAATGGTTATTTTCAGGCTGGTGTTTATCATCACTGCTCACAGGGTTTAGGTACAATAGTTTATAATACATCAAAGGCTTAAACTGAGTGAATGGATTAGTGAATTAGGTAGCAGGAGATAATAGCCTGGAGTTCTACAGCAAAACAGTAGAAATGTTTAGTGCATACCTGCCTCCCCACTTCGGCTTGACCAGTTGTGGTCTCAGGTTTGACAGTTCCAAGATAGAGCTTGTTTCAAATGCACATCCCAGGTGTGACACAGGAACACATTGCTTTTTAAAATTGTGGCCCTTGAGCAGAAAGCAATAGAGATTTATCAGAGTCATGAGAGGGCAGAACACTCTAGAGGAGATCATATGGATTATTGTCAATACTGTGACAAGCATAAAACATGCTACTCCCCACTGAAAACTGAACATTTTGTCAGGCTGGAATCAAAAAAAAAAAAAAAAAACAGCTGCATCCCATACCCACAGTTTGAGAAAAAAAAAATAGAAAAGTATTATTAACAAAACAAAACTAACATAAGCAGTACTAAAAAAGTAATTTCTTAGGTCACACCAGCAGGATAGAACATGCCAAAGGTTACTGATGAGACTTACCTTCCTATACAAGATAACTGAGGAAGCTCATAGATCCATGAAGTATCCTTTGTAGATGCTGGGGGCCTAAGAATGACTACCAAAGACAATTAATTTCTGCTTTATACTGCTTAAATTTTCAGACCCAAGCCACCTTTCTAGAGAATATACTGGTAAACATATTGATTAATTCAAGTTTGCTCACTCAAACTCCTCACATGATAGAGAAATTTTTTTCATTGGTTCAAAAAATCTTTTCATGAGAAGCAAAATTTTCAATTTATAAATGCCTCCACAGTTGAAACCACACATTTGGCAACTGACCTTGCAGGACCTTAAAATCACAGAATCACATAGGCTGAATAATAAGCCTGGGAGTGACCTGGTCCAGGCCTCCCACGCAGATCAGTTTGTCTAGGGTGTTGGGCAGTTCAATTCTGAGTACGGTCAAGGACGAAGATCCACAACCTCTCTGGGCAGTCTGTGACAGTGCTTTACCAATATTGGTGTAAAGATTTTCTCTTCTTCTATTGCGACTCAAATCTGTTGCCTGAAGCGTCTTATAGAACCCATAGACAGTCTGGTTTCTATGCCTTCTTGAGCTGAGCATTTAGACACTGAATAAGATTCCCCTGAGTATTCTCCAGGCTACAAAGTTTCGGCTCTTGCACCTGTCCTCACACCTAACATGCTCCAGCCCCTACAGGATTTTCATGGTCCCTTTCTGTGGCTGCTCCAGAATGCCCCTGTTGTGCTGCGCAGCCTAGCACCAGAGCTCCAGTTATGTTTCACAAATACTGAGCAGAGGGGAGGAATCACCTTCCTCAACCTCCTGCCCCATCTCTTGCAGATGATATAGCACAGTACAAGGAACTTGCCAGGGCACATTTCCAATCCTGCTGTTTGTGGTTCCTTGGGTCTGCCTCTGCAGAGTTGTTTCCCAGCTGGTCACACCCAGCCTGTCTTCTGCTTGGGGTTGTTCCTCCTTGAGGCCTGTCCTGGTTTGGAATAAATTAAGGGAGAACCTCTAAAAGGAGTCCCTTAAAAACGAGCCTCCACCACCCCTTCCACCCCCCACCCCTGGCTTCGGGATGGAAAATGCCTTGTAGGAAAAGTGGAAAAAACCGGTTTATTGACAAATGAAAAAAACACCCCCCAACACTGAGGAAAACGGCAAGTTACTGGGGGGGAGGGCACAGAGCTTCTTCCGTGGGCCCCGGAGATTATCCAGCTTCTCAGGTCAGGTCAGGTCCGGAGCTAGTCCAAAATCTTCGGGTGGGGAGGGGGAAGGAAAAAGAAAAGGAAGGAAAGAAAAAACAAACAGGAGCGGCAAAAACCAGCAGGCAGGAGCAGGCGGCAGAGAGAGAGAAAGAAGCAGCAGCAGCAGCAGCAGGCCAAGCGAGCAGCTGAGCCAGAGAGCAAGAAGCAAAAGCAGCAGGCCCCGCCAAAGAGGGAGAGGGGCAGCTGTTAGACACAACAATGTAGTCCAAGATATGGGATAGGGGACAGCATCAACCCAGAACAGGGCCAGGATGTTGACATTTGACCTTGCTGAGATTCATAAAGGTTCCTGTCAGCCCATTTCTTCAGCCTCTGCAGTTTCCCTCTGAATGGCAGACCTGCCCTGCAGCTCATCAGCTGCTCCAGCCAGTCAGGCAAACCTTGTATCTGTGCTCATTCTCAGAAAAACTACCAGTCTGAAACCATGTAGCGGTTTGAAAGCAAAATGAGTAAGAAGCTCCAAGTCAGAAATACAATTTAATGAGAAGAAAAGGGGAAAAGGTAAAATAAAATAAACAAAATAAATGCAATAATACAAAAAAACCACTGACAGAGTCAGAATACAACCTGAGCAGGGTGATGGAAGCAGTCCAGGTGAGGTGGTCTTCCTGAAGCAGTGATCTTGTACAAAAGGTCTGGTAGCTCTGGTCCTCTGGAAATTCAGTGGGTGAGGGCTGCCTCTGCTGTCCCAAATCCCAGTTTATATCCAGGTGAGAATGCTTGGCTCCTTCCCCTGGGTGGATCATCTCACTATGGGATGATGAGTCATACAGGATGTCCTTGATGGCCCATTAAAGAGAGATAGCTCCTGGAGGGAGTTATCTATGAGTCATGGGCAAGGCATTGATGGGCCATTAACAGAAGGCACCCCAGAGGGACGGGGGCCTGGGAAGAGCACTGGTCCAACAATTGGATTCATCAGTTTGTGAAAATTGTGATAGAATACTTTGTGCACATCCTATACTACAACCCAGGAAAACCAGATCCTGAGAAAAATACTAAACCAGGGAAACCAACCAACCAACCAATCAACCAAAAAAACCCACTACACACCTCCGAGTATTATGTATTACCAGTAAACACATACCTGGAAGGAAAGTTCTGAATGGAATGGGTTACATCCAAAATTTACTCCAGGTGCATGATACTTCTAACTTGACACCGTCACCTGAAGATCTGTGAAGACCTTCCATTGCTACCATTAGTAATGAGTGGGAATATGTGCTGAAACAGCACTAAAGTTCTGAGTATTGTCTTTGCATGTGTCATGCCCTGGTCTCCTGAGAGTCAGTTCACCTGGGACAGGGAGCAGCCTCCATCTCTGTGTGGGCCCTGTTTGGGCCACCTTGCTTTCTAGTGGTGGTTCTCAGTAGGTCTGTGCTAAGATCCCCCTGCAGACTGCAATGTGAGAGAGCCACTGAGCACTGTTTCTATACACCCAGGAGAGCTGTGCTCTGTGAGTAATAATTTATCTCTTGCATTCCTCCTTTTTTTTCCTAAGGTGTAACTGATCAAATTCACTTTCCTGACAAATTGCTATCAGCCACTTAACATTAAAAGTGGTAGCTCTTAGGTGACATTGAGAATATTTTTTCAAATGAATTAACAATCATGACAATAGAGAAAGAAAGTAATTTTTACTAACAGTACATTTGCAGACAAAGTGAGGGATATCCATTAGAAATAATGAAGAGTATGAAGGTTAAAAATACCTGATTTTGCACTGACAGAATATTTGTACAAAGGGGAAAAAGTGAACATTTTTCAGCACTACCATACTGTGATTGTGTTTTAATAAAACCAGGAAAGCCATGGAACAGGGAGACAATGCTGGCTTAATCTATGACTATCAGAGACTGATTTCCATTGAGAGTAAATGCAGGAAAAAATGCTAATGTAATTACTTTCCTTAGGGAAAATGCAGTCAAAGTGAAATAGCATATCTTCATTTTCCATAGTATTTTTATGTACAACAGGTAATAATATTGGAAAGCTAAATATTTGGATGGTAGGAATATGCAGAAATAGGAGAAACCCTGCATAACGTAGAGACCTTGTTTCCATGTACTGTACTTCAGAAGCTAAGGTCTGCCTACCTGCAAGACAAGATTTGCTTGTGCCTTGTAATTTAAACATGACCTGTGTAAGGTCTGCTATAATTCTGAAGCTCTTTATGTGTGCTCATTTCCTACAGAAGACACAGATTTATGGAAGAACAAATATTGTAAGAACCAACAGCCTTAAATCCATTATTTTAATGAGCTATAAATGAATTGTCATCACTTTTTCATAGTTTAGAGGTCAGAAGAGAGATCTGATGAGTAAGTAAGATTTGCTGCATAGCACAGGAAACTTTGAGACCATCAGGCTCATCTCAAACCTCCAGATACATAGAAAATTCAAGCTCCCATGCAGCCCTCCAGGAAACCAGCTGAAGCAGTGATCCTAGTCATGGTTTCAGCAATAGCTGAATAATGGTAACAAGGTGAAATCAATTGGATTTTGAAGTCAGTAATTTTCTATGTTTATAGTGTTGAGTGAAAAAGATGAATGCACATGGGAATGTGAACAGACTAATACAAATAATTTACATTGAAAATATCTTTTCAGCAGAAAAATTTCAAAGCATAGGTGTTTTATCCTGGCAAGATCTTCATGGAGACAAATAACGTAGGTCACCTGTAAGACTGCTGGGCTTGCAAGAAAATATTAACTGACTTTTCCAGCAGTTCACGCAATCTGTTGTCATAGAAGGATGCTTCACTTTAAAAACTTAAGCATGTGCAGTCACATGCTTTTTTTTTAAGACACTGAGAGAGCAGTGCTACAGTGCATATCAAAGGCTCATTTGCATGCAGTGCCTCATTATTTTACATCTTCTGAGGCCTCCAAATTTTTGCCTACTCTGTGTAAGAAAGATGCAGTCCTTGGAAAGTTTCTTACTAGGTTTGTAAAAAGAAATATTCTCAGATACACACCCTTTGGGTATAAATGAGAAGTGTACCACATGATCTGCCTTGAAACATGGATGAAGGTCTTAGTCAAGTTTTCTCAGGGTTGATAGCAAGGAATTTTTAAGAAGAAAACCTTTTATTTAAAGTATTACATGACAAAATGCATTAGGAAATATATATTCTATCTTCGTCTTTAGTGATTCTAAATCTCAAAATTTTGTTTAAAAAACCCCAGTGTTGTTACAAAATTTCACCAGCAATTAACCTTCAACTGATGTATCTGCATCACTCAATATCATAAAAGAGGGTGAATCAGAAAAAGTAAGACATTTTTTCTCTAACAGACTGACTTTAGTATTTCCTCCCAAATCAACAGCGTAATGGGTTCAGTCTGGTGAAGTCTCCTTCTGGGTCAACATTCACAGCTAAAAAATGCCACTCACTGATTTACACGTGGCCACTGCACAGGCTGGGATGGTGATGAAGCAGATGCTTTGAAGGCTGGACAAGTAAAACACTGCACCCAACCAAATAAAATTTGCTACCCAACAAGGGGTGCCTGGGTTTGACTTGGGAGTGTGTGACCTTTGGCTTGGGACAGCATAGGACAATAGGCACAAAGACTATTTCCCAAAAAAGAAGGAGGGTGGCACCAAGGGCTTGATGTGGCAAAATCACTCAGGAAAAACCTGAGGCTGTGGCTTATACGGGTCAGCAGCTGGGCTAGAGGCAGAGCTGATTTTTTCAGATTTTCCAGGGAGGAAAAGGCAGTGAAGAAAGGAGCAGTGGAGTACCTGCCGTAGGAAACATTCACACAGCAGGCATCCTCACTTGGACAGTAACGTATTTCTAGGAATATTATCCTCGTGAACAATATGCACGTTCTCCAAGGTACATGATCCTTGGAGAAAAGTAACTGAGCTCTGTTCCCTATTCATTTCCTTTAATTTTAACTCCCTGGAGAACAAAGTTTACTTTCCTCGCAAAGGCTTTCAAAAATACAAATTTTCTTTGTACAAAATAGAGGCTACAGACATGACTCTGCAAGGTTTAAAAAACCTTGTACAACAGGGAGCTTTTACAGTCTATGTATTTTTTTGCATATGTAAAAATTGCAAATTTTTACCTATGATGTAATTCCTTCACTGTCCTATTTTTTTTCCAAAACATCGGCCAATTCTGAAAGAACAATATCAACATCAGTCTTGAATTCCAGCTGCCTCTAAGATAATTAAGCATTTGAATAAAACATAAGCATTTTATGAAAAAACAAAAAAAAAAACAAAAACAAAACTAACAAAAAACCCCCCTCCAAACCAAAACAAGCCAACAGAAAAAGCACAAACCCCAAGAAAACCCCAAACCCCAATACAGATACATTACAAATGTAGCAGAAAAGAAATCAGAAAAGATCATCCATGGATTCTCAGTTTAACAGCAAAGAGGAAGTAGGATCACAGGTTGTCTGAGTTGCTTTTCAGCCTGTGATTCTAAAAAATTCCCACAGGAATTGAATATTGTCATAGAGTAATCTAGAGACTAAGATGATGGACGCATTGGCCAAGATGCCCATAAAGGGTATGATCTTTCCACACAGGTGGGAGAGCCTGGGAACTCACAATTTGCACACCTTATTGCTCCACTGATTTTCTTAGGGTTTTGTTTTGGTTTAGCAGTATGCTGACACATCTCTGCTACTTTTGATGACCAAAATCCTTAACTGAGTGACCATTGGGAACACAGGACAGCTATGAAATGCATATTCATACCAGCATCTCTCTCTCAGACACTGCATGTGCGCTCAGCTAATCTATGCAGCACCCAAGACAAACCCAACCGCTGATGAGAAGTCTCTATTTCTGGCTGTGCAAAATGAATTCTTGCCCTGATGGCTCCTGGGCAACCCCTTTTCCCCATGTCATGGCAAATATCACTAGATAATCCTTGGGCTGAATAGCAGCTTTACACCTGCTGAGTCCATACATGCACTGTTCGTTTGCTCAGTTTCGCATTGTGCAGGTCAGGTCTTGAGATCATCCACCTGTTGTTTACAGATCAGAGAATCATAAAATATGCTAAATTGGAAGGGACTCACAAGGATCATCATTTAAAAAAAAGCTAAAGAAGGCTTCACTGTGGCTTTATTGGTGCAGATCTGATGTCCTTATGCACTGGGCTGTGTTAAGGCTTGAGCTCCCCCAAGCAAAAGCCATGGAGCTCTCCTAACCCTGCCTTGCGGCACAGGAAAGCAGTGCAATAGTCTCGGCTTATGAAGAGGTTCACAGCCACATTTGAATGTTGTCTCACATGCCTGCGATACTGTGAAAAGTATGTTGACACCTATTTTACATGGTCAGAGTGGTTTTCCACGTGGAAAGTATCAAAGCTTGGGACTATGCCTGAAACTTCCAGTATGAGGCCACCTGCATGGGTTCTGAAGGGCCCATGAGACTCCCAGCCACCCTGAGCCCTTCTTCAGCAATAACTAAGGGCATGCTTCATCCTTCCTGAGGCCCTTTGAGTCAGACAGTTTATTATTTAAAATGCTTTTGGAGTTCATATTGAATTGTTGAACAATGAGAGGACTGACTCTGTGGGAACCTGCCATGTTTGTTACCCCTACAGTGTAACACAGATGAAACAACAGAGCATGAAGGCATGTGGAAAGCAAAGGTTTTTTGGAAGAGTCTTCAAGCACCACTCTAAGCTAAGGCATCAGGACACCGTGCAGTCCCATCCCTATTGCCAGGGGGAACAGTCTATGGACCATCCAACTACCAAACCACCCACAGTTTTTACATACAATTTCTTCCACTATCAAATGTTTTTGTGTTTTGGGGGTTTTGGTTTGGTTTGGGGTTTTTTGGGGTTTTTTTGGCTAAGTACAGCAGGCCATGGTCAATCAGGAGAACAGGGTCCTGGAAGGAAACAAGAAGCAGTCCAGACCTACAGCCTAAAATGAGACAATGGTTGCAACACAAATTTTGCAATGAATGGAATAATTCACTTTGAAATTCTGGAATAACTTTCTGAATATGAAATGTGATTGCATTGATGATGAACCATGTATGAGTGTTCCAAGCATGGGCTGAAGACTCTGGTTTCTATCTTGTTGCTCTGATCCATTCTCACATGAAATATTCTGACTCAAGGCCCAGCTCACAGCTAACTAGACATAAATCTTCTATTATAAAAGAGTAATTCCACTAGAATCCTAGTAAAGCATGGACAGTGATAGATCCTCTACCCCTCCCTTTTCCTCAAATGAGGATTTAACCTTAGGCTAAACAAATCTGCAAAATTACTTCTGGAGGAATTTAATTTCCCTGTTCAGTAGTTTTACTTGTATTAATTAAAAGAAAATTCTCAGTCATATCTTATTTGACTGGGAGAAAATATTTTATCATCAAGACTTTCTAAATAAAATATCATTTCTGCTTTGAATAAATTCCTCCTCCTAAATATCCAGGTAAATTATCTAGCTATACACATTTAATTAATCCATCTCATTAGTATATAGTTATCAGTCAGAAACCTAAAATTCACAAAAAATTCCATTTATTTCACCTCATTCTGAGTTTAGCAATATTCATGTATGTTCCAAGGATATAGGAGAATGTTTGGGGTTTAAAGTGTATACTTTGTTCCTTGCCTTATAAGACACCTTTGCACTGCCTTTTAATTCTAATTGTAGAGCATGACAATCATGCCATTGGGGATCTTGGATCTTCTTCACAGTCAGTCTCAGGAGTCCTAACAAGGGCAGAGAGTATCTTACAGGGAATTCAAACCTAGATTTATCATCGGAAAAATCCAGGTTTTACATGTTTGTCCCTGGCTGTTCTTTTAGTGAGACATTCTGTTTCATGGGAAATAACTGGCCATTTTAACATGGCCTTTTTCTTCTGTAACATTTTAGAGAGGGCCAGTTGGACTATTCTTTTGTACTAATAAATAGTTTTTATTAAAATTAGCAGTAGGACAGTACATTTGTGTGATCACAGTCTGCATCTCTCCTTCTCAAACAGAACACACAACCACAGCAGCAAAAAGCAAAAAGATCTGAACAGTTCATTCTGAATTTGCTAAATGACTGCTCAGTTTGCAGGTGTTACAGAAGAATGTAGTATGAGCCACTGAAGTTATTTTCCACTGCAGGACTTGCTCAACACAATTATAAGCACAGGCAAGCTTTCAGAGGCAGACTGGTTGCCTATCCAAAGGTTAGAGTGAATCCCCAGAAAGGTGGACTGAGCTTCTTTTCAGCAGTAAGGTCAAAGTGATCAGTTTTTTTACCTCATCTTTCTATCATAATACTTTATTTTTACACAATTGGGCCCATGGCATGCAAAAATTCACAGCTCTGGTTGGTCCCTACTGATACCTCTCTCCCAAGCTGGCAAAAATCAGCATGTTTCATAATCTGTGTTTTTGTATGAACATGGTGCTGATAACACCAAGGTCATGGGTTTGACCCCCCCCCCATATGGGCCATCCACTTAAGAGTCGGACTAGATGATCCTTGTGGGCCTCTTCCAACTCAGAATTCTGTGATTCTGTGACTCTGTATTTGTCTCTGGGAGTAATAGTTGAGTTTCTTCAATTAGTAGCATGTCTTAACAACACTCATTGGAAACTGGCTATGTAAACTCCGGTGGGAAGTATCACGGTTTTGTCCCTCTGTCCTCCCTGCATAGGTATAACTTGGGCATTCAGGAATATTCTTAACTCAGTCCTCAGTTCTGTGTTTGAGAGTCAGTGCCCTGGGCAGAAGACATGCCATCCCACAGCATGCAATGTCCTGCCAAACAGCTATTCCCATAAACATACTATGGATGGCGAACTTTTATCATGGCAGCATGATCAACTTGCAGAAATGCTGCCTTTCTAGTTAAATGGCTGGAGTGCTTGTTAGAGTCATCTCTCTTGCTGTGAATGCCTTTCTTCCCTCCAGGACAATAAGGACAGAGAACTTGAACATTTATTACCCAATAATGAGTTATTATCATAAAATATCATGAAAAGTATTGATTGAAGAAAAATAAATTTTTCTTAACATATAATCAGGAGTTCAGGGCAGCAAAAATAATTTAGTAACTATGAACTGACAGAAGAGATAATGTACATTATAAGAATTCTCCAGTAGATACTGGGTCACAAAGGTTATCTGATTGAGATTCTCTGGTGTGTATAATACAGCAGGACTGTAGTAGTCTCTGAGACAAATACAGCTGAATAATTCAAGTTGACATCTGTCTGGGTGCACTCTCACAACTTGTTCCTTAAATTCCTAGATGCTGGTCTAAGATGTTTGTTCACATCTATGAGCAGTGAATGAACAATTCCCTCCCAAGACAGGTGTCCATTAGCAAAATGGCACGCCTCATTTGGCCTTAAGCATGGATGACAGCTAATAAAAGCATATGAACATGTGCTATGTGTATAGATGTCATAAAGCATAATCCTCTTTGCTCTATGCAGAAGTATTTCCTATTGCCCTGATTACTGTGAGTGCAGGGAAGTATTTCAGCATGGAAAATTATGTCCTTAACATTTGTGTCCAGGCTGGAAACACGCAAATGTTGTAGAGTACTTTTCACAAACATCCATTTAGGGCTTATTCCACTCCTGCTGTCTATCAGCAATAGGATCCATATAAAGACCCTTCACTGACACATGCTCCCTTCCTGCCAGCTGTCACAGTGGCTGCTGCTGGGCCTGGCACTGAATTAGAGTTGACAATTGGCACAGACAAAGGCTGATTCCCCTTCCTGGTGCAAAGCTGTAGTCCAGGAAGGGCAAATTGTTACTCTGGGGTTCTTTCTGAAGCAAATCATGAATGGAGCATCTATCCTATAAACCACCAGGTAGGTTTCAGCATTTGTGTTCAACTTTTTCCCAATGCCTTAAAAAGAGAGGTGAAAATACCTTCTAATAAAGTCACTGATAGGAAAGATATATTTCATTTTAAATCTTTTATGTGACAGTACGTTTCACCAAGTAGATCATAAAAATTTAAATCACTGAAGAGGGGGATAGGAGACATGCAAATGCTTCAAAGCTTACTGAGAGCTTGTACAAATCTGATTGTGCATCAGACTTTTCACTTAGGGAAATGCTTTCCATTTCCCAAAGAAGAGTTATTCTGACTGAAGAAGGCTTCAGCAGTGGACATTGATTTCGATTGCACTTCTGAACTACAGCTAACTGCAACAAACGTGTCAAAGTTGATATCCCCATAGTATTTGAAAGCAAGCTGTCTCAAAGCAGCAACTGAGAGCTCCTGCTAGATGAGTTTTCCACGACAAAGCAAATAACTCTTGTTTGTCCAAAGTAATACAGTATTTTCTTCTAAGCTGGCCAAAATAACAAGCCTATAGGAATGTCTGTCTTAGATATTTAGATAGCAAAGGATTATTATTAATGCAGGACAGAAGTTCAGAAAAAAGAAAAGAACAGAAAAGAAAAGAACAGAAAAGAACAGAAAAGAAAAGAAAAGAAAAGAACAGAAAAGAAAAGAAAAGAAAAGAAAAGAAAAGAAAAGAAAAGAAAAGAAAAGAAAAGAAAAGAAAAGAAAAGAGAAGAGAAGAGAAGAGAAGAGAAGAGAAGAGAAGAGAAGAGAAGAGAAGAGAAGAGAAGAGAAGAGAAGAGAAGAGAAGAGAAGAGAAGAGAAGAGAAGAGAAGAGAAGAGAAGAGAAGAGAAGAGAAGAGAAGAGAAGGAGAAGGGAAGGAAGGAAGGGAAGGGAAGGGAAGGGAAGGGAAGGGAAGGGAAGGGAAGGGAAGGGAAGGGAAGGGAAGGGAAGGGGAAGGGAAGGGAAGGGAAGGGAGGGAAGGGAAGGGAAGGGAAGGGAAGGGAAGGGAAGGGAAGGGAGGGAAGGGAAGGGGAAGGGAAGGGAAGGGAAGGGAAGGGAAGGGAAGGGAAGGGAAGGGAAGGGAAGGGAAGGGAAGGGAAGGGAAGGGAAGGGAAGGGGAAGGGAAGGGAAGGGAAGGGAAGGGAAGGGAAGGGAAGGGAAGGGAAGGGAAGGGAAGGGAAGGGAAGGGAAGGGAAGGGAAGGGAAGGGAAGGGAAGGGAAGGGAAGGGAAGGGAAGGGAAGGGAAGGGAAGGGAAGGGAAGGGAAGGGAAGGGAAGGGAAGGGGAAGGAAGGGAAGGGGAAGGGAAGGGAGGAAGGGAAGGGAAGGGAAGGGAAGAAATAAAAGAAAAGAAAAGAAAAGAAAAGAAAAGAAAAGAAAAGAAAATGAAAAGAAAAGAAAAAGAAAAAGAAAAGAAAAAGAAAAGAAAATAAAGGGAAAAGAAAAAGAAAAGAAAAGAAAAGAAAAGAAAAGAAAGGAAAGAAAAGAAAACCATAAGAAAATGTCCGTCATATCACGAAGGTAGTTTCTGCATCTGAAAACCCCAGGTAACAACCTTTGTCTCTCAACTTTTAGATCTTCTAACAATCATCTTCAAGCGTTCTCCAAATATGTCCTCAAATAATGAAGCTCCCAGAGATAAAGGACTATAGAAAACAAACTTACGCGGTATTCATTACAAGTAATATTCTTTCACAACTTCACTGTGCTCCTTATGTACATGCAGCACTATCACACCTTACACTTTGATTTTACACACAGATCCTCGCTGCCTTCTGGGCTTGTGGAAGCACTAAGCAAAATGGCAAATTCACTTACAAAGTCTGACCAGATGAGGATTCAGCAGTGGCTTGTGTGGCTGTTGGAGACACTAAGAGGCAGCTGATGACCAGCTCCTCCAGTACTGCTTGACTGACATATAAAGGTCAGTGCTTCAAGACATAGTGCTCTTGAGCATATTGTGGACCCTGTTCCATGTGCTGGCTTAGCATCTTGGCGTGCTTATTTTTTCCCTCATTCTTCATTGCTGTTTTGGTTTCCTGATCCTTGGCTTAGCTTCCAGTCATCTTTCCACACTGCTGGGCAGATCACTGTCTATCATGATGTCCAGCCCACAGAATTGGATAACAGAGGAAAAGGGGGAACTGAGAAATTATTTGCATTCACTTAGCAGGAATTGGTAGAGGAACAAGTAAGAGAAGACACTCCAATGAGTATCACAGAGAGACCAGCACTTGCCATTAGCTTGGGGCAGATGCCACTCTGGGTGAGGTTACAACAGAGAGGTCACCAAAGAAGAGGAAACACTGAGACCTCAGGAAGACCTCCTTTCTTGCAGCCCAAGCATGCACAGGATGATGAGTGCTGGTGCTTGGAGCAGCCCATGTGTGACATGAGGAGCAATGACTCTGATCTTCCAGCTCCTCACTGACATGGAGGGCAGAGCCAAGAAGGAGGACCCCTCTTGGAGGTGGAGAGTCTAGTGCATAAAAACTACAGAGCAGACTCCCTCTTTCCAAGACATCACACAGATATATGGATAGATTTCCCTGAAACTGAGCACCAACCAGGCCAGGAGTGTGTTTGGAACACAGAAAATATAACTACAGGTTTTCAGATTTGGAAGGTTTCCAAAACAGTTCTCCTAGCTGGAGGCAGATTGCTGCAGGCCACAGAGTTTAATAAAACAGTCCCAACCAAAGGTTACAGCACTAACTGCACACTTGAGGCCAGATTAACAATAACAGATGGGGCAAAATACAAAGCTGCACAGGCTAATTGGGTGCTCTGTTAGTGGACACTTTCCATAATCCAGGGGATTTTTGAATGACATATGTTTGTCTTCTCCCCCTTCTTCAGATACTATTTCATTATACACAGTAATGAGACACCTGGCTTGGTGATTACTGGGCTCAAAATCCTTATGAGGATGTTCCCCTGCTGTGTGCCAGCTTTTTCATTGGTAAAACATAGATGCTTTACCTTGATGCTCCTCTGGGCTCAACGTGAGACTGGCTGTCCAAAAATCACCATGATTGGAGCTATCAGCATGTGGGAAGCATCTCTCTGCCTTGGCCAAGTCACCTTTTAGACACAGAGGAAAGGTAGAGTGGGAAAAGGATGAAAAGAAGTGAAAATTACTTCAGACATGTCATGTAGAGTCTGTATAGAGGCACAGCAGCAGTGAGTGAGTTCACAAAACCTCAGTTACAACCCTTGTTCAGAGGTGAGAAGCCAGTCTGGTGTCCTACAGCCATTTGAGTGGCCCAACTCTGCTTGGGGCAGCAACAGCACTTGAGCCACACTCCCTGAAATCCACATGCAAACAGCAGAATTCCTCCTCCAAGAAGGCTGGGGTCACTGAAGCATTGTGGTGGAGGTTTTTTTATTTCTTAGTGATAAGAAATAAATCGTTGAAATGATCATTGTATTCACAGTCTCTGTTCAAGCAAGAGACCTCATGATGGACCTTTGCAAAAGGGATTGGAATTTCCAATATTTCCAACATATATTTAAAGGGAATTTCATGCTTTCTGTGGCACAACCACCATCCTATCAAACACCCAAATGATTTTTTATGGATTTTACAAATCCATTTGTAAAATGGATTTTAATCCCTGTCCCTTTCCTTCTACCTCTACATGTGTGTTCATTGTCCCTGGTGGACATAAGATCTTACCACTTACCCTGAGAGGTAGTCAAAGCTGGACAGGGCAAGTCTGTACCCACTCTCACCTTTGAACACCTGTGGAGTTGCTGGTATGGAGCTCTGGAGAGGGGCTGGCTCTGGCCAGAGAGACTAAGCAAACCTCAACACTAGCTGAGTTATTGGAGACAGGCACTGAGTAATCGTGTTCCTACCTGTATAAACTGGAATCAAAAGTGAGTTATTCAGTCAATGGAAATAAATGGATTTTTCCAGCTGGTGTGGCTGATGTGTACTGTGTATATCACATTTATATATCTTCCTTCCACCAACCAGCACCCCCTTCATAATCAAGCTCTATAGCTATAACAATTCCAGCTTCTACTGACTGGAAAGAAATGTGTGTTCACAACATGAGCCAAGAGATAAATCTTGTTACAGAGCCGGCAACACATTCCATGCATTACATGTGCCAAAGGAGTAGGATTTATTCAGGTCATTTATGCTCCACTGGAGTGGAAAAAGGAAAAAAAAATAGGCTTTGCTATAATGAATTGGACTCTTTGAGTCCTGCAAAGAATAATGCCCATGCATGGGCCGACAGGAATTGTCATCCATCAAGGCAGCAAGGGATGGCCTTGCAGGACGTGTCTGTCCAGGTGTGAACCCTTCCTTCTGTAGCTGTCTGCCTGAGAGCTCTGCTCCTTGTGCTGCACACTCCAGAGTAGTCCCTTACACTGCCACCACCATGCTCCTCCCCACCCTTCACAGGAGCACCTCCTGCTGCCGGACACACCCTGTCCCCTATGAAAACCCTTCCTGCAGCTCCCTGCTCATTTTGGACAGGCCACTCTGAGGGAGTTTCATTTTGCACGTTATTGTTCATACTCTAAAAATACCCAGAGGAAATTCACCAGTGTCCCACTTGGCTGTGCAGCTGCAGAGCCACAGATTCCTGTGATCTAAATAGGGCAATGAGGAGAAAAAAAAGGGCAGAGGAAGGGAAGCACAGCAGGCCAGAGCTATGGCTGAGACCAGATCTGGCTTCAAAGCCATCACAAAGATGGCTCATTCCCTCAGACAAAGGAGGAGAAATTAATTCATAAACTTCTGGGAGTTGCTGCTCCTCCTTTCTCCTTTGTCTGTCCCTAGACCTGTGAGCTCTCAAAGCAGAAAACACCCCTTTCCCAGGATTAAGAAACAACTTGCACATTGTAGCTAGTGCTACAACTACAGGGTAACCAATGTACATCTGCAGGCACCTGGTTGGTATCTCACAGGTATTGTAGGTAAACAGCCTATCTATATCGATCTATCTATCTGTCTATCTATCTATCTATCTGTCTATCTATCTCCATCCCTTTATGCACCAGCAGTTTTCCTTTCTTCATCACACTTAAAATTCATTGGCACAGAAGATGGGAAGTTAAAGGAAAGAATAGAGGAGAGAGAAAAGGGCCAAAGTTCTGCATTTGTGGTTTCAGCATCAAACAGAATAAACCCATCAGGATGTCACAGGCCACCTGTCCCTGCATGAGGAGAAGGGGGAACAAGTTCACCTTTACTCCAATGGAAATAACATCAATGGTCCTTTTGACCCTTACTAGCTTGTACTTTACCCAGAAGACACTGTGTGAAGTCAAAGCAGCCAAAAAAAAGTATCTTGAATATAAAAATGCAGGAATGAAGTTGTTTTCATGAAGAATTCAAAAAAGCTCTGTACTTTTGAAAGTGAAAATAAATTTATTTTCTGAATTTATATCAGTGCAGTAATACATGTGTGGATTTAAAACTACATGATCCTTAGTTTTTCATTATGAAGGTATTTTTGATAATATAGATACTTCCAGCTTTTGAGTAAAAAACAGCAGACTACCAGGATCATGTATTTCAAAAAACTTTCAAGCTGCACAGGAATTCAGCAGTTATGTAACTGCCATTCAATCTATTGACTCTACATCTGCATTGTGACAGGGAGGAAGAAATAAGAACTATTACACTGTGATTAAAATTATAATGAGAAGATCTAGGAAGGGAGAGTGCCTTTGAAAGAGTGAAGGAAATGTTTGCACAACTCGTGAGTGTCTGGCAGCACTAAGCTTCTTGGTCTTCCTCGTTTGAGGCAGGTTTCCCATATTGTCATAATACAAGATGTCCTGGGGAGGGTGGTTGAATATACCATGTTCCACTAGGCATATAGAATTTTTAAATTCCTTAACTGATGAACCAGGCCAGATCTCCGCTGATTTGTTTTCCCGTCATCCCATCTCTCCTTATTGGTCTGCCCAAGAGAAATGAACAGGAGATACATGGTATCACAGAAGTGAATGGGATGGGGGTACTGGAAAATTTCCTTTTCCCTGTCATCCTCTTGGAATGAGATATGTACCTAAAAATTACATACTTTGAGATGACATAACACAGTCTCTGAGGCATAGGTTGCAGAAGAATAGTAGGTATCAAAGGAGCAGCAAAGGAAAGGTGCAGTATATGGTAGCACAGGATTTGGAGTGGACTGTGGGGTCATTGACTAGCTGGTAGCAGTCTCTGTAGGTGTTGGGGGTTAGGCTTGTTCCTCTTTTACTCTAAAGAATTTTTCCCAATAACTTACCAAGGAGACTACGTGTTGGATACTTAAGACTACTCACCAAAACAAAGAGGTGGTCAAAGCTCGGAGGGAGAGATAACAGTGAGTTTTGGGGCAGGTAAAGGACAGAGCTTGAGGCAGCTGGTCTCGGTTCTTTTCAGTGTTTGGGGAGAGAGAACAACTGAGTTGCTGCTTACTGCAAGAGGAGCTCACTGTCACCAGAAAGTCCAGCCCTGGGAAATCTACCATCATTTGCTCACCCTGAAATTCTGAGCTTCTCTGCTGCCCTCCGAGAGCTGGGCCAGCCCTGCCCCGCTGTTGCGGTTTCGTCAGCACTGCTCATCTGCTACAGAGTGACCCTGCATCCCCCTGCCCTGTCGGGACATCCTGCCCTGCTGGGACACCCTGCCCCTGCCCTGCTGGGACATCCTGCCCCTTCCCTGCTGGGACACCCTGCCGCTGTCCTGCTGGGACATCCTGCCCCTTCCCTGCTGGGACACTCTGCCATCCCAGCTACCAGCCTGGGACTTTTCCACAGTTTCCAGCTTGGTGCTCTGAGGATCCTACAAAGGCACTGAGACCAAACTGACCTGAGTTTTTGTGAAGCAAAGCCCTCAAGGTTCTTAGTACTGTTTTGTGATCAATGCTGTAGTTGTTGTTTCTGTTTGCTTTGTTATACATACTAGTAAAGAACTGCTATTTCTATCCCCAAATCTTTGCCTGAAAGCCTCTAACAGCAAATTTCTAATTAGAAAAAAAAAGGGAGGGGTGGTTTACATTCTCCATTCCAAGGGAAACTCCAGCTTTCCCTAGAAGATACCTGTCTTCTCAAACCAAGAGAGCAGGCTACCTAATATAAAGTCAATCCCTACACAAGCGCAATCCATCATGAAATGCTGAAGGATGCTTCTGTTGGAAGAAAATATATCCTTGTGTCCACTTGCTCTTGCAGTCAGAAAGACACCCATTATTCTGTCTGATCTTACTCACAGCCATGTAGGTTTCTGTTTGTTCATACAAATCTTCCCTACTACTTCTCTAAGAATATCAGTCCTTAGGGGTTTTTGTGAAAAAGAACTTGCTGTGATATCATCTGTTACTGCAAGTTTCATTTATGCTATTTCAACCTAACCTCTGTGTGTAGTCTTTTTTTCATTCAGATTTGGATTTTTTGGGTTTCTTAAAATTTTATGTTATGTGTAATATGTATATTCACGTGTAATTGATAGGGGATATGCATGTTTAGGCTATGCTTTCCCTTTTTCTTAAATGGAGATGCTGTGGATTTTTTGCTTTAAGGGAAGATATTTAAAAGCAAAATGGTGTAAGAAGAAGAGGGATTAACACAATGGGATACACAGTTTCAGGGTGGGAAATGCAGTTGTGTATTGCATATGGAGGCATTCATTGAACTGCAGCTTAGGTACAAATATTAGTAAAATATATGTAGGCTTACTTATATATGCATTCCATAATCAACAGTTTCAGGGAGACAATTAGGTAAACTGTTCAGAAACACAAAAGATTTGAAATGTTGTCATTTGTTTCTAAAGAGAATCGGAATTCAGCCTCAAAATGAAATCTGCAAAACCCACAGGAGGCAAACTGATTCACATTTTGTGGTTGCGTGCTTATCCCTAAGAGAGCAATTAATACACAAAACAATAAATTATAAAAATAATTAGAGCAGATATTATGTATATTTTTGTATGTCCGGATACTTCTACCCCCTTAAAATCAATAGGAAGGCAGAGCCCAAAGCCAGGGTACAGCAGTGGCTCCAGTATAGTTGGCAGAATCCAACTGCACTGCTGGAGCAGATGGCCCAATATAAACAGAAAGAGTTGCCAGTGTCTTCAGATAGATAGATCTGACTAAGCAGTCACTGATGTTTGGGTTTTTTCACAACCTCCCTCTAAACCATGTTAAAAATTATAAAATATGCCATTGCTGAAGTAACTGCTCCATTCTCTATTCATTCCCAGGCATAATAGCTTTTGTAGCAATCCAGATCTCTTTCCCATATCATCCTGATGAATAAAAAATGCCAAGAACATGCACAGGCTGGGAGGAGATACCTGAAGTTTTCCATGGATAACATGTGTCCAGCTTATATCCCACCAAGTAGTTCAAGGTCCACTCTTAGCACGAGTGTCTCCACAGGCTGGGGTAACTACAAAACATCAATGCCATTAGCAGAGCCCTAAAAGGAGTGATGTTTATGTTTTGAAACTCCCCTTGTTGAAAAGTAGATCTTCTTCTTCAGGAAAATCTGATGATAGGATCAATAGTGGAAC
Source organism: Sylvia atricapilla (assembly GCF_009819655.1). Classification (NCBI taxonomy): domain Eukaryota; kingdom Metazoa; phylum Chordata; class Aves; order Passeriformes; family Sylviidae; genus Sylvia; species Sylvia atricapilla. The sequence goes on along the minus strand of NC_089141.1, from coordinate 39,587,593 downwards.
ACCATAGTTTCTCCTCTGCCATATTCTCTGTGTGTACATTACCTAGACAAATCATCCCAGAAACAGGACACTAACAATGTTAATCAGTCTAGCATATTAAATATTCTTGATGCTTCAGAGGGAGTGGAGGAAGTCATATGTAATTGTCCTGAGGAGAATGTATTTCCATAACAATGAAATCTCAAAATCAGTCCCCTGTTCATTTTAGCAAAGGAAAATTAGCATACCCCCAGATATTTTGGGTCAGTGGGGATACCATTACAACCTTCTGAATCTGTGAGAGCCATTTTGAGCTGTACTGTTTTATGATGACTCTGTCACTGCAATGTGACAAAATGGCACAGGTTTTAGTTCAGACCAGTAGATGGGGATTAATCAAGATGTTATTCTTGCTGTTGTACACCGCCAGTGGAGGCTTTTGACTTACCAGCTGAGAGACTTATGACTGTGGAAATTGGTTTTTTTGCATATTCATTAAGAATGAGGATTGTTCTCCCTTAGCAGAGCAATCTGTATGAGAGCAGAGGACCAAAATGTCCAGCAGAGTGAGGCGAACAGCCTGGTTACAACTGAGCCACATCACTGGCAGTGGGAACGAGAAATTGAATGCCCTGGGAATCTGGACTAGTCTGTAAATAAGAGGGGATTTTCCCTGCAGACAAAATCCCTGCAGAGTTTAAAGGAACAGCAGGAAGCACTACATTTTCTCCTGAAAGCTGTATAAAAATCAGGTAAAAATAGAAAAATCTGCCGTGTGCCTCCCTCACTGCAACATGAGACTGTTACCTCTGCATCTGGAGAGAACAGATTTAGAAGAGGTACAAAACCTCCTATTGTCTTTATCAATCTCCAGGTGAAAACACTGGCATTGAGGGAAGAAACTTTGAGCTGCGGCTGGATTGGTTTGAAGGGTAGAAGAAGCAGCACCTGGATGTCTAAATGAGAGGGCCTGGTAGACACAAAGTCTGGGCATCTGAAACAATCACCTGAGATAGTTACCTTCATAATTGGCCAAAGAACAGTCATCATCAAAGCACAGGTCAAACCACTATGCAGTACATCTGATAGGTCAGAGTGATATTGGGAGCTGTGCCCCAAATCAGCTTGTGTCATTCACTGCACAGTCCCAAACGCTGCCTCCTAGCACTGGCATGCTGACCTGTTTTGTAGGTATAAAATTGAATGGGACAACTGCCACTTTATCCTTAAACCCAAACATGACCCTTGAGATCCTCAGGCAGGTGGACTTTGTGTGATGTTTTTGCAGCCTCCTCTGGTGCACTGCAATACCATGTACCTTCAAGACACCAGGGTCTTGGGTGAGGTGTGCATAGAAACAGGTAACCCAGACTCTGCACAATAAGTAGAAAACTGCTGAACTCAGAGATAATTGATGAAGACAAGTTTAGTGCATTTGGTAGGTTTATATTTTTCAAAGTCATGGCTCAGACTGGGCCTTGAGAGTCTATTCTTCAATGTCAAACCCCTGAGGAGTATTATTTCCAGAAATGTTTAATGACTATTTAATAACAGCTGCATAAAATATCTCTGATCATATTTTAATATTCCCAATGACAGAATTGTTCAGTGATGAAGTATCTTATGATTATAAATATATATATCACTCCTTTTTCAGAGAGCTGTCCTTAAAGCAATCCCTGGCCATGCAGCATGTCCCTCTCATCCCAGATGAAAGGTCAGTCCAGGTATGAACTACATGAATCAGAGAAAGAACCAAGGAAAATGCTTTGCCTTTCATAGGCACTCACAGGCTTTTTTAAAAGGCTGAAAATCATATCACTTCAGCATTTGCAAGTGGGCAGGTAGAGAAAAGATACTAGCAATGAAATTCCTTGCTTGAAGGCACCAGCTGGTCACCAGTGGGATGCTAGGCAAGAATTTATCTTCTGATGGCTGCCTGAAGAGCAGAGCACATGCTAACATGTTACTGGAGTGCCTGGTCTTTCCCTGAAACAAAAGTTGCTGCCCAGAGGTTTGATACAGCTGTGCAGAGGTTTTCACACCCCAGCTGCATCCAGCCTCTGTCTCATGAGTAGCCAAGGCAAAGCAGCAGGCACAGCAGGTGCTATCAGAACAGAACAAGCCTGAGCTTGCAAAAGCACTCATGGATCCCTTTTTTGTCTGCACTGTTGCTGCTCTCCCCAGCTCAGTCTGTCTGCCCTTCCCTTTGCTTTAGGTTTTGGAACCAAACCACATTAACACCTTGTGGCTATGTCTTCCCCCTGCCCTGGGGCTGAGCCATAACCCTCAGTAAGGACTGTGATGGCTGCATCCAATTCACTCTGGAATCTGGGGAACAGATGTCAACAGGGTAGCAGAGAGTGGTCTGGAATGGTGACCCTAACATCCTGCTGATATGCAACTATAAGTCAGTCACCTTTCTCCCTAAGTAGTGGACAGATCAGGCCCACTGAGCAATCCTACATGGCAGCAAGCTGCATGCCGGGATCTCCCCTTGAGTAGGGGCATCAAGGTTATTCCTCAGTGTTTAGAGAATCCTTATAGCATCAGACCCTAAACTTTGAAATCTTTAGCAACTTTAGCACTTTAAACTTTGAAATCTTAGCTGAGTGATATTAAAGTTGTGAGTATATAATCCTTCAGACATAAACTGTTGACCAAGCTGGGACTAGGACTAAAGCTAGGTTCCTCTCTGAAAAAGAGTTTAGAATAATTTAGTTAGGTAGGGCGTCCTTTCTGAGCCCCACAACTCAACAGGAGGGTCTTCCTGATAGTTATGACTCTGCATTCAGTTGATAACCAAGTTTACCTTGCCATCAAATCTTGTTAAACCACTGTTGCATTTACCATTAAACATTTTTAACTCAGTTGTTTAAATCAGTAAAGGATATCATCAGTTCCCTTGTACAAGTGAGGTGCTTGACTCCACCTGTGACACAGCTACACCCCAAAGTTAACTTGCCTTGGGAGAGATGTGCACTAAGTCCTCACGAACCAAGCCACTTGTTAATGTGGATGTGTCCTGGGTTGTAGTTTAGGATGTATTCTATCACCATCTTCTGTTAATGGCCCATCAATGCCTTGTGCATGACTCATAGATAACTCCCTCTGGGAGTTATCTCTCTTTAATGGGCCATCAAAGACCTCCTATATGACTCACCATCCCATTGTGAGATGCTCCTCCCAGCGGGAGGAGCCAAGCTTTCTCACCTGGATATAAGCTGAGATTTGGGACAGTAGAAGCAGCCCTCACCCACTGAATTTCCAGAGGATTGGAGCTACCAGACCTTTTGTACAAGATCACTGCTTCAGGAAGACCACCTCACCTGGACTGCTTCCATCACCCTGCTCAGGTTGTATTCTGACTCTGTCAGTGGTCTTTTGTATTATTGCATTTATTTTATTTATTTTATTTTTTTCCCTTTTCTTCTCATAAAATTGTATTTCTGACTCAGAGCCTCTCACTCAGTTTGTTTTCAAACCACAACAGGATGTTAATTCCTGATGTTAGTCAGGAACTTCCTACTGCAGAAGGTCTTACTTTTCTTTTCCCAGATATCATCTGGAGTCAGCTGGTGGCACCTCCCTGCTCCCGGTCTCAGACAGGCTTGGGTAACACTGCCAGCCATATACCCCATTTTGTACAGCTGCTGTTGGGGTTCACACTACTCACAGGGACATCTGTAATAACGCTAAATTGTCTCTGGTCCCAAGGACTGCAGGTCAAGCATGCTAAGAGGTTACATGCTACAGCCTTCAGGTAGGTGAAAGAAATAATTTAAAACAAGTGAAATATGTGTGTCTGTATGTGCATGAAATAAAATATGAAAAGAAAACTTACATGAGTTTACAGTGTTTACACGTTTGCATCACCATTAAATGCCAGTTTCTCGGAAATGCATTATTGGCTCAGTTGACTCAAACTCTTAGTTTCCATGATTTATTGCAAGTTTCAACAGTTGTCACTCTTCTGAAGATGAGGTGGCTGTGAACTGGGGAAGCAAAATATGTTCTTAAAGCACTTTGCATTCCTAAACAGGATTGAAATAATCCTAGGCCCTGTTAAATTTCCATTTTCCATGTGTAGCAATTAGACTTTTCTTTGCAAATATACATGGTTTCAGAAGGAATTGGTTTTTATTTTACTTATCCTCATCACCATCTGAAAAGCATTTTCTCTAAGTTACTTACATGTGCATTTAAATTTCATTCTGAATGGACTTCACCAGTCTGAGACCTTTGAAGTGCAGCTCCCTCTGAGGAAAAAACACCTTTAAAATCTATTCAGTCCATTGCAGAGTATCAATGTGGAAGAAAATTCTGCTGAGTGTCTTGAAGATTTATGCCTGTTCTTTCAAGAATTTTTGCAGGCTATGTCTTTTTGGAACTGGCATTTCCTAAAGCTGTCTGTAAAACAACAATCCATGGCAACCTAAAGGCACCAGTTTATCTTCTGTTTTCTAAAAGGGAGCAGTGTCTCTTTATAATTCCAGCATTTGCAGTAAATCTAAGCTTATGTACAACAGCATTGCTAAATTCATTGTTCATGTATTGATGATTTTACTTTTACCAAAGGAAAGTGAAGAACTCCCTGTAACTAAAATATATTCCTTTGAGTGGTGTGACTTTGTTGCAAGTTGTATATCAGTTCCACAGCATTTACTTTCTGTTGAGTGAGTGAGTGACATGACTGATGCTACTCACGCAATTCAGACTTCTTGGTGTGTTGGAGGAAGTAACAGGGCATAGAATTCTCTCCCTTTCTGTGTGTGGAGATGCTTGGTCAGTCATCTGCACGGGAAAGTTATCTTTCTATAGATTCTTGTAACACCTTGATCTATCATCCTTTTCTAATGCCTGGCTGACAGCTTACACTTAATGAGCCTTACAAGACAAAATCAAAACGAGTCTGGCTTCTGCCTCTTCCTCCAAACAGCATCACACCATTGTGAACCAGTGTGGTTCAGCCTTGTCAGGCAGCTAAGCCCCAAGCAGACACTGTCTCAGTCTTTACCTGTGGGATGCAGGAGGCAATTGGAAGGGTAAAATGGAGTGTGCTGCTTTGGGCTGGGGTAAAGGTTATTTTATTTATGGTAGCTTGTATTGGGCTGTGTTTTGGATTTGTTCTGGAAACAGTATTGATAACAAAAGGATGTTTTTATAATGGCCAAACATTTGGCTTACACAGAGCCAAGGCCTTTTCTGCACGTGAGGAGGCTGGAGGTTTGGATTTGGGAGGGGACAGAGCAGGGACGGCTTGACCCCAGCTGACCCAAGGGGCACTCCAGACCATATGGCATGATGCTCAGCATAGAAAGCTGGAGGGAGGAGAAGCAAAGAGATGCACATCTAGAGTGATGGAGTTTTCTCTTCCCAAGTCACTGCGATGAGTAATGGATCCCCGCTTTCCTATGGGTGGCTGAACACCTGCCTGTTCATGGGAATCGGGAAACAATTCTTCACTTTGCTTGTGTGCATGGCTTTTGCTTTAGCTATTAACTTGTCATTACCACAACTTATGAGATTTTTTAGTAAATTTACTGCCTTGGATCCATTTTCAAATTCTCAGTGGAATGATTATAAAATCATATAATGTTTTGGGGCAGAAAGAACCATTCTTCTAATCCAATCCCCTGGCATGGACAGGAACATTTTTTTACTAGATCAGCTTGCTCTGGGACCCATTCAGTCTGGCCTTGGGCAATTTCAGGGATGCTGCACCTTCTCTGGGCAACCTGTTCCAGTGCCTCACCACCCTCATCACAAAAGCTTTCTGATTTCCAATCTAAATCTACCTTCTTTTATGTAGCTGTTAAAGCTGTTGCCCCTTTTCCTGTTACACCCTGGTAAAAGACCTCCTTCTATCTGTCTTCTCATAACCCCCCTTTATATACTAGAAGGCCACAATAAGATCTATCCAGAGCCTTCTCTTCTCCAGACAGAACAACCTCAGAGATGGTGGCTTTGCACCCATGCCACAGAACAATGAGTGTGATGGTAGCTTTTCAGGCAGAGACATTAAAGTCTCATGCAGAGAAGCAAAATGAATGGGCTGGGGGTTTTCTCTTACAGAGGAAGATAGGAACACTTGCTCCTGCCCAGAGCCTAGTCCTGAGATCCCTAGATAGGGATGGTGTTTTCTTCTACCTCAGCCCTAGTCCTGTGGTAGGAAAGGCTGCCTGACCTCCCATGTAGGCATACCATGGGATTTTTCCAGGCAGCACACCCCTTAATGCCTGGCTTGAAACCCAGATCAAAACCTCTGCATCCAGCCAGTCCACGGCCAGCATCAGCTGCATGAGGCAGACAACCACGCTGGGAGATAATCGCTCTACTGTTGCTTCCTTGAGGCACTGAGAAGGACATCGTGATCTCCTTTGGGATACCTTGTGAGGACAGAAAGAGCATTTTTGAGCAGTTATTTGTGATCCAGCCCTCCTTTGGCCTGTTTGCGTGGGAGACACGTGGCTGTTTTGAAAGAAGTCTGAATGGGATTTATTTATCCTGTGGTCTCTGAAAGGTTATCCCCTGCATTGAGTTGCAGAGGACTTGTCCTTTCATGTTGTCTGAATAAAAACACCGCTCCTAAACCTGCATGACTTCAATAACCTTAGTGAAACCTTGTTGGCTTTGATGGAATGAGTGGACATGACATCAGATGCCAAGGATTTGCTTGTCATCTCCACTGTAGCTCCACTTTGGGATGCTTGCTGGGCTACAGAAATCTGTCACAGACTAATCTGCTTGGGATGTCAAGGAAGCCAGAGCTGAAGCCTTGATGTATGAATCTTCTGTGCAGATAACTCTCTGCTGAGCTTTGATGAATGCATAAAGAGTTGGCAGATGAGTGGGGTTTTTGATTAACTGTGCTAGTCTATGCACACTCAAGCTTCAGTGAGATTGTATATTGTCAGTCTGCTGTCTCCTGTGTGCTGAATTCTCATTTAAGCTTTGTATTTAACAGAAAATTTTGATTTCCCTTTCACTATGGAGTTTAAAATGAAGTTCAAATCAAATACAATTTACAGCATTATAAAGACTGGGTAATAATTTCTGTCTCTGTAACTAGCTTTGAGATGGGATTACCTTTCATGTTTATAACTTCTCATGTTCACATTTGCATTAATGCATTTTCCTTAACAAGATGAAAATATTTCTCCACCAAGAACATCCATCTGGAGTTGCTCTCATGAATATTTTTCCCAGGTGTCAAGTTCCTCTATTTCTGTAAAAAAAAGAGAAAAAAAAAAAAAAAAGAAGTTAACTTATGCTTTTTAAAGGGCAACTTGGATCTAACTGAATCATTCAGACACAGATGAAACCTTAAAAATTACTAGGAAGATCCAAATTTATATTGCAACATGCATCCTGAGCATGACAAACAAACATACAGAAAATTATGTATTTCAAACCTGTAAGAGAAGAGAAATAATGCATCCTGCTTTTCTTGCAATAATGCTGCTTCCTAAAGCAATGCCTAGACAGCCAGAAAGATGGGGAACAGCTATGGTCATCATGGACAAACGTTACAGGTAATGCAATTTCCATCCTGTTTTGCTGATGGAATAAACGCAAAGTGAGGCTGTAGTAGCAAGAACAGACACACAATGTAAGAAGGAGAGAAAGCTATTAGAAAACATCCAATGAAGGGCTATGAAGATGGTGAGGGGTCTGGAGGCAAAGCCATACAAGAAGAAGCCAAAGTCACTTGGTGTATTCAGCATGGAGAAGAGGAGACTGAGGGGAAAACTTCATTGCAGTCTGCAACTTCCTCATGAGGCGAAGAGGAGGGGTAAACTCTGATCTCTGCTCTCTGGTGACCAACAACAGAACCTGAGGGAATGGCCTGAAGTTGTGTAAGGGGAGGTTTAGGTGAGATGGCAGGAAATTGTTCTTCATCCAGAGGTGTGGCTGGGCATTGGAACAGGGTCCCCAGGGAAGTGGTCATGGCACCAAGCCTACTTGAGGTCAGGAAGCCTTGGGACAATGTTCTCAGGCACATGGTGTGATTCTTGTGGTTGTCTTGAGCAGGGCCAGGAGTCAGACTTTGATAACGTTTGTGAATCCTTTCCAACTCAGGGTATTCTAAGACTCTATCATAATCCAAATATAGTCAGCATTTCAAGGTGCAAATATCATCCTGGGGTGCCTTGATGTGTTTTTTATCATCTTCTTATCCTAAATATTGAACATATTCTTATAGCCATTGTTTTTAATCAAGTTTCCATTCAGTCAGTATGTCAGACTGTCTGGTGCAAATCATCCTGTCCTGTTTTCCTGCTTCAAAGTAGCTGGAGTGAATCTCAATACAGTGGGATGAAACTTCTCATAGCCAACATCAGATCTCATTTTTGCGGCAAGTCTGTGTTGACTATAAAAGTTAATTGAGTTTTCAACAACGCAGGTGAGGCCATACTCTGTCTCTGACCCATGAGCTTGTACCTCTTCATACTTGATCTTGTCACTATGATGTCAGTAAAGCATTTGCCTGATGAAGAATTATATGGCTTCATCTGCTGTATTCTTCTATACTGTCTCTTGCCCATTTTTTCCAAAGAAATCACTATGGAGAATTAAGCCAGAGTATGGATTATTTAATAATAATTGTATATTACAATTATTCAGTAATTTTAATACATTGTCTCACTGCTCTATCTTGAAACCTTTCTGCCAGTGTCAGCTATATTTGTAGGAAGACATCTCTTTTAATTATCCTCTAATTTATTACTTTAGCTCTGTTAAACAGGATACAAAATCTAATTCAATGGAACATAAAAGTTCACAATAGAGCAATTTATTGTGGTAAGTCATCTCCATTGTATGAAATTCCTGAAAAGGAAGAGACAAAGGGCGAATATCAGGCACTGGATTTTCCTGCCATGTTTTGAATTTCTCAGTGCACAAGTTTCAGAGAAGTGTCTCTGCCTCTTTTAACTCATTTTCATCATGGTCAATGGTGGCACTTACTGCCTCCACCCTTTTCTGTGCTCTTCACTGTTTCTAAGCCATGCAGGACTCCAGTCAAAATTCACAGCCTGGATGTGGTGATTTAGCATGTCACCACATCAAAATTCACAGTCTGGATGTGCTACCGGGGCTTTGTGGCTCATATGGCTCTGTAGCCTGATGTATTGACAATGTTTAACTGTTTTTATTGCCTTTGTATATCCTGTCAGCTGTTGTTCCTGCAGAAAAGCCCAAGAGGTCTTTAGGAAGAATTGGTCACAACTGACGGGTTTTGAAAACACAATTTTCACTGTCCTTTATGGGAATGGTGCGATTTACAACCATTTCTGGCAGAATGCCCCTCTGTGCCCAACAGAACTAGGAGAAACCAATGAAGTGTGTGGCTGAAGTGTTTTTTTTATTGCTTTGGGGACCTCACAAGTTTTGAGTTAGACATGAGGAATTAAAGGAAAAAATTTCCAAAGCCAGTCCACTTAATCTATGTTTGGAAAACATCAGAAGGTCTGTCTCCTACTACCAAAACTCAGCATGCCTGACCCGTTTGATCTGAACAAGTAATCCCATCTCTACTGAAAGGTGTGTGAACCATTGAATAGTACAGAAAAGCCAGTGAAAAAAGGAAAAGGTGGAAAAATCCCACATATTTTGAGTTACACTCCACTTCTTTTGAATGCAATGCAACATTTCCATACATCAGTCTTCAATGACTTTTAAGTTGTCTTTCAAAGTGATGGAGTGTATTTCAAAGTGCAGCCTCCCATTTTTCATCCAGCAAGCAGTGCACCCGTCCAAGCCATGAGCAGTCAGCTTCTCCAGGAGAATGTTGTGGGACATGCTGTTAAAGGCTTTACTGAAGTCCAGGGACAGAAAATCCACAACTTTCTGTCATCCACTGAGGCAGTCAGCTGGTCACATAAAGAGATCAGGTTGGTCAAGCAGGCCATTCCTTTCATAAACCTGTGCTGGCTGGGCCTGATTCCCTTGTTGTCCTGCATGTGCTGAGTGTTGGCACTCAAGATGATCTGTTCCATGACCTTCCCAGCACTGAGATTAGGCTGACAGGAGTTCTAGTTCCCTGGGTCATCTGATGGTACAGCCCATCTGCCTTTAGATGGTTCCTTCCACCTATTTTACAAACTAATTTCAGTATAGGATGAAAGAACTGCTACACTGTCCCTTAAAAAAAAAAATAGGCGAGCAAAGCCCAGCATTCCACAGCAGCTGGTGCCAAAGCCAGCCCACCTGCCACCCCTCCCAGGTGATGTGAGGAACTGGGGCAAGGCTCTTGGGACCTACAGCTACACCAGAATTTTAGGTCATATCTTGACAGATGAGGGAGACTTGCCAGGTCAAATGAAAGCCGTATTTGGTCACAGTTTGGATCAGAGAACTTGGTTGGAAGACACTCAAATATCAATGAGAGTAATTTTGTGTAGAGGAAAATACCCTGGTATTATTCCCAAGTAAAAGCCTGTGTCAACACTTCAGCAAGAACCTGAGAGACCTGGGGTTTGCTGACTACCAAATCCTCATGAAATCCTTAAAAGCACAAGGCAGGATTTTCGTGAGGCTTATAGGTTCATAACTCCAGAGGATTAATGAGCCTGAGGTACTTCCAAAGTCCTGTTCATAATTATCAAAATATCACCTCCTATATTCTGAATTCTGAAGGGAAATACTGGTGTCTACGGTTTCAGATAGTTTTCTGTACTTTATACTGTGGGCAACAGCTATTTTAGTAACTGAATTTGAAAACCTTTTTTAGTCTTCTTGCTTGTCTGACAATACATCGTTTTTATACTTGTGTTCTAGCATCCAGAACAGAAATCTGTAGGAACCCCACAGCATGAAAATCCAGGGCACATGCTCTAAGACAGTGTAATAACTTATCTCCTATCATAGGTCTGAACTGCTCATGTTATTATAGTCTGGGAAAAGAATTTCCAGTGCCACATATTTTGGAGTCATAAGCTGGCAGACAATTTATCCAAAAGGAATCTAAAATTGTAGTCATGTTTTTTGGAGTAAAGGCTCCAGTATGTACATTGAAAGTGGCCAGACTCTGAAAACTAAATTTTATAATGGCAGGAATGGGTTCCTGTAGTTGACAAAAAATGCACTCGTGTCTTGGATTAAACCAAATCATTGTTCACAAAGCAAATTAATTGTCTTGACAGGTAATTTTAGTATTAAGTGTTTGAAGACATTTTATTTTGTGATTGGATAATTTTTTAGAGAAACTGTATTAGATTAGTATCAGATTTATCCTTTAATTTATTTGGGTATAATTTGTTGGTTTTGATATTTAATTTATACTGGTATTCTTTCAGATATGGAGGAATATGTTCAAATTTCAAAACTGAAAATTCCTATGTATGTATCGAGGGATAAAAACTTCTGTATTGCAACAGTTCTAGAGGGATAGTCTAAAGTGTTAAAACTCTTCTTTAATCTCTTATTTAGGACTGGTTTCAATGTACTTTCCCTCTCAGAAGTCATGTTCTAGTGAATCATAATTTTCCAAAGGAAAAAGAAATCAACATAAGTTTCTTAACAAGTGCACAAAAAAAAAAAACACCGACCAATAAGTTCTGCTGTTCAACACAGCCATGGGCCCCACTGCACAGAATTGTTTAAGGTCAAAATAACTCAGTGAAACATTTCACCAGTTGATGTGAACTAGCAAAACTTCCCTGAAGAAAACAGAAATGTTTTGACTTAGAACTGCTTAGAGTGTCCATGTAAATTTTCCAAGTTTTCCACAGCACTATACCTTTTGATGATTTATGTTAATGACACTGCCCCAGACGGGTCTTCAAGGTGATCATAATGGAATATAGGCAACAAATAACTTCTGTCATATCACAGAATAGTCTGAGTCTGAGTTGGAAGGGACCCACAAGGGACCCTCATGTCAAACTCTGAGCTGGATGTGGAAGTCAAACCCCTGACTTTGGCATTATTAGCACCATGCTCCAATCAACAGAGCTGATTGTATGAGATCTACTGTAAAATCTCACTCAGATTAACAACCCACACAATGGATCCAACTCCTTGTCCTCCATTCTCTACAATGACACTCAGTAGCAGATGCTTTGAGCTGACTGCAGAGATGGTCCTTTAACAGATATATCACTCCCTTCTTGGCTTTCCAAGAAAATCACCACAAGGGTCTTCCTATACTTTGCAAATGTCCTCCATAACACTAAAAATAGTTCACAATAGGCTGAGATAAAAGTGGTTTTGCAATTTTGAAAGAAAATAAAATTCCTGCCTGTTCTTATTTTCTGTTAGCTCATTTCTGTTCTGTTAAATTTTGGAGCCTGGCAGCAGTGGGAAGGGGTGTGTTCCTGCTCTGAGCAGGTGAAACCTTTGGGGAAGAGAGGGGATCTTCCACTTGGGAATCTACTAGACCTTTGCAGTTCAAGGGACCTTCTTGAGAATAGGACAAAGTTAAAAATCTCCAAAAACACAGAGTAAAAGGAATCTGCTACATCTTCCACTACTTTCAACTGTTGCAAAATAATTAAGAATTAGTATTTCTTTTCTCTTGAGTACTTTTTCAGAAAAATAATTTTTTTCTGCAAAACACCTACCTCTGAAGTAGTTCCATTTAGATGGGAAAAAACAGGAACTATTTACAAATAACTTTAAAACGAAAAGATAAATTCAAATTTGTAAAGATTTATTTAAATTTAATGTTTCTTTAAATTAAAATTTTAAGGATAAGTATGTATTTGCTCAACGGATCTTGGCTTAACTCCCATCACTTAATGAAAGGAGATGAGCAACCCTTCACATTGTAATATTTGTCTCGTTCATGAAGAAGCACTGGGAGAGTGCTGTTCAACAGGATAGGAAACCTGTAGGAAGCAATTTACTAGAGTATATGGATATCGAATAAAATGAAAAATTTTACATGATGTTACCTGAAACTTTGTGAGCACCTGATCCTTAAAAAAGAAGGAAAAATATAGTTCAGAATTCAGAAAAACTTAGCTAAATCAGTTGAAGATGGCTAGATGGTAAATAACTTTTTTTTCCTATCAGCAAACTCTGAAAGGCTGTGATTTTTGGTTCAGGAGGAAATTATTTAGAGGGGATATCATGAACATTTATAAAGTAAAGAATCTTGAAAAAAAGATACAGTTTTCAAAAGGATGTCTTGGGCCCAAAATTTCAGACAACTTTCAGAAGGTTTATGCATATACATAAATGCATCACAGGAACATTCAGGGATATACTGGGTAACACATGTTTTCCCAGAAAAGGAATGAAATCTTCCCATTAGAAAAATGAAGAAAACCTTTAGTTTGTAGGAAAGAGAAAGAAATATACACAGCTTTACCTTACTGCTTTTTCCTATTGCTGGGTGAATTACCTTTTTTTTTTTTCCTTTTTCCCCAACTTTTTGTAGTGACAGCATACTGGATCACTTGTCATGTGGTTCTGATCTAAATCAGCAATTTTCACCTTCCATTCATGATGGCAGCACCCAGTCAGACACTAAATTTGACTCATCTTTGCATTATTCCACTGCACAATTATGTTCTGGATTACAAGGCATACAAATCTTCATCAAGTTGATAGATTTTCAGTGCGGACTACCCTTCAGAGTAGCTAGTATGGTGCCAGTGGGTGTCTGGCTCTTCAGTCTGCAATTGCTTCGCATTCTAGTAAAGAAGCACTCCATAATTCCTCAACAAGCATGGCAAATCCATTATTTGGGATTCTGCAATAATTTTTAGATTTTTTACCCCTTAATTTTTAGCTCTTGTTTTACTTAATTTTGTTCTGTTCGACTTTCTATTGCTTAGGAAATTGCCATGTTTCACTTGCTTTTTTGAAATCTGCATCAGCTTTCTACTACCTGAGTTTAGGCTGGTTTCTAGTTTCAGCAGTCTGGACCTTTTAATTTCCATCCAATGAAAGACAATTAATTCAATAATAGTAGAATAAAGCATATTTCAAACATCTAGCTTAAGCCGTTTAAAAATGAAATTTGCAGGGATTAGTTACATTGGGATCACAGATACAAGACAGGGTAATTTTGACTTGTTTGTCGCAACACAAATTTCACATCTCATCAGCTCACTCCTAGAAGCAGCTTTATACTAGAAGTGATCAACTTGAAACATTCAGGCCTGTTTCTTATTACTTCAGGAGCTGACTGGGAAGTGCAGTCAGGATAGTTTCATTTGTATTAATTCCTGTCATTCTGCTGTTCCTGCTCCAGGCAATCCCTAGAGGCAGGTGTGATACAGTCTATTCTTTGATATAAACTGGATCATACCTGCCAAGATGTGATAAAAAGTCTTCCTTCTCTCCTAACACCTATTTCAGTGAAGTTTTTCCTCATTTTATCTACCTTAATGGCCAATCACGTATCAGACAAGTTAGAGGAAGGATGGAAAGGAAAGGGGGGAGGCAGGGAGGCAGGCAAGAAGGAAAGAAGGAAGAGCAGGCAAACTAAAAATTGGCTGATCACTGCTACCTTTCAGGATGATCAATCATACAGTATCTAAGAGAGGCATAAAGGTTACACAGGTTAAGAGATAACTGACCCTTGGGCACAACATGTAGTAAATGTAGTAAAAGCAGTAAAATTCACGCAGACTTCTCCTTAAAGATGTATGCCATTGCATTGAAGAGCCACAGCAAATATTCTGGCCTGGGATTCCTGCCTTAATAAAGATCAAGTAGGAAATTGAGATCCTCAGCTGTTGTAAAATGGCACAACACTAGTCACTTTGTCCCTACATTTCTCTCTCTCTCTCATTTTTTTCTTGTTGCATGGCTTAGTTCCTTTCTTCCAACTTTTCCCACATTTTATATCCCTGTATTCTGTATCAAATTATTTTTCTGAGTCCATCAAAAAATTCAAGCTTTTTTAAAGGCTAAAAAATAATTTCTTTAAAACATGACTTACAAAAGATCCATGCTGACCTTCCTTGTTTTTAAGATAGTTGAGTATCAAATTCTTTTGGTTTACATTTTCAGGAGGCTTTACATAGAAGGAAGTTCTTATGGAAGGCAGTTATTAAAAAAGGGAACGTTTCCTTCCCCTAGAACCACAGCCCATTTAAATGATAGGTTAGACACCTATATTGACCAGTGAGGCAACATTGTGCTGGAGTTCCTTGAGTTTCTTCAGGATTCTTGGATGAGGACCGAATAACTTTTTTCTTACAACTATTTTCTAGTTTCTTCTAAAATCTTTTATTTTGATAGATCAGTTTAAAATGATCCCTAAGGCTCATCCCTTGTTTAAAAACACACACTGAGATGTAAGTATGGAAAACACATCCAGGTTCTCTGAAATTAATTTTGATGCAAAGAATTTAGGTTTCTGTTGTGGTGTTACCTTTCCTGAGTACTCTTTTCTGCACTTCATCTAATAACCCAATTCTCCCCTTGGCAGGCACCTTGCTTCTGAATTGTTCGGAACATTTATTTTTGGTTTTATGCCTTAAGTGAGGTTTCTCTAAATTGTTTTTGGCTTGCTCTATTATGGTTTAATATTTCATTCATCCATTTATTCTGTGAACTGCTTCATTTTCCATTGACTAACCCCTGAACTTGCTGATAGCTTATGAGGCAGCAGTAAAACTGAAGGACTTGCAGGTCATTTCTGTATGGAGCAGAAAGTATGAAGAGCAGAACAACATTATTTTCTTGCTTTAATTTATACCCTGTGCTTGAAATGACAAACATGTCACTAATGCACCAGACAGAGGCACAGTACATTTCAGGTTGGAGGGGACACCAGGAGAAGGGTCAGCTTTGAGGTAAAAATGGATTGCTCAGGGTCTTATCCAGCCCAATTTTCAATACTTCCAAGCATGGTGACTGGACAACCTCCCTGGGAAACCTGTGCCTGATTGTCCTCAGGGGGAGAATATTTTTCCCTGTATACAGTTATAACATCTTGTCCCCTGTCCTCCTGCCATGAAATTTGATGACCTCCATGTAGGCAATGGCAAACTGCCAGTAAGTCCCTCCCCACAAAATTTGCCTCTTGTCCAGGCTGAAGAAGGCCACTTCCTTAGCCTTTTCCCATAAGTCATGTGCTCCAGCCCCTTGACCATCTTGGTGAACAGTCTCAAGTTTTCCAATGTCTTGTTTGGGCTCTCTCCAATATGTCTGAGTCTCCCCTGGGGAGCCCAGCACTGAGCCCAGAATGCCAGATGTGTGTTGCCAATATTGTGCAGAGAGAGATCACCCTCCTCAGCCTGCTGGCCATACTCTGCCTGATGCAGAGCAGGACACTGGTGGCCTTCCTTGCTGCAAGGACACCCTTCTCCTCACTGTTCCTTCTTCCTATGCAGACACTGAAGATGTATAGAAATAGCTGCAAATGGGCCACAGTGGTCAATCAAAGCCTTTTCCACTTGCACAAACAAAGCTTCTTGAAGGAAGGAGAAATTCACCTGCTGAATCACTTATTTCTAAAAAGAACTACATCACAACTAACTAGAAGCATTTTTTTTTTAAGATGTAGCTGCTTATTCAGCACTACTGTAAGAAGTTTCCTTTGGAACAGACTGTTGGTGCAATGTTGTACAGACTATAAATTGTCTTTACCTTCCAAACTCACCTCAGTCCCCTGTGCCAGGCTCTCACCAGGGTCTAGTCCACAGTACCATCTAGTGGGAAATGCTGATATGACGGTGCCCATCCCAAAAGAGCTCTGAAGACATTCTCATTTCTTCCCGATCTCAGTAGGTAAAGTGTATGAAAATCCTCTTAGGCATGGCAGTAGTACCATGTGGGATTGCATGAGGAGAACTCACCTTGCCAGAGGCTGAGACGAGTGAGACAGTTCTGACAATGAAATTGCCTCTCTGAAACATTTCATACGCATGATTACTAGTTTCTTTTTCCAAGGCTGATCTGTTAATAAGAATCCATATTTGCTGCTCTGAAAAAATCAAGTGGCTCTAACACTGGGGGAAAATGATGAAGAGTGTATCTATGACTTTTTCTAAAGTGAGCTGGGGCAGCTTTCTGTCTTCTGAGATGAAAAAGCAGTAGCAATTCTGACATTTCTGTAGAATCTGCTCCCAGATAGAGTACACAGATCTGACATCCACCTAGGACATCTCCTTACTGCAGTTCAGGCAACTTCCTTTACAAGATCACCCAGCAGGAATGAACACCAGACATGGTATTTACACTGTCCTCAAAGGACATGTGCTCTCAGTTAATTTATGTGTTGGACAGGACACTGCAATGCAGATGGACTTTCATGAGGAAGATGTAGAATTGCAGCATATCTTAACACAGAGTGAATACCCAAATTCTTGCATTGACTAACCTGTCGTACCTACACATCCATTCTAGAACTAGCCTGAGCAAAGATCTCTGGATACTCTATCATGACTACTTATGTGCTAGAGTTAAGGCAAAATAATTCAACTTTAGAATAAAAGGAAATAACCACCTCAATTTCCATGAAGATCATATCCTAAGAACTTTTCCTGAGGCACACTGTAGCCCATATTAACAGTAATTAATGTGAAGCTGTTCAAAGAAGTAATACCGATTTTGCTCCTTGATTTTCTAGAACAGGTCAGTGAAAAGTCTTTCTGTTTGCACCAAACATACAGAAAGTGAAAAAAACCCTCTTGCTTTCTAGGCCTCTTTAGATAAAGGTCATGACAACTAGGAGGAAATCCAGATCTTAAAGACTGGCAGTTCTTAAAACATATTCATTAGGTGAGCTCTGTTGTAAGAATTCAGTATCTGAAATAAAAAGCAGATCCAGCAGATGGGGCTGAGTTATGCAGCCTCACCCACCGGAGGCCATGAACTGAAGTGAAGGAGGATGGCCTCTCAGGTAGAGGGGTGTCCAGTGAAGCTTCTGACCTGTGAAGAACTTCGGAGCACTGATGAAACTGCACACCTTCAGAGGAGAACATGACATAACTCACAGAGGCTGAGCCTTGTCTTCTCAAGAGTGACCCACTTTATTGGTCTTCAGACTCTCCTACATCTAGTTTCTCATTCACACCTTTCATTTTCAAAGGATTAAGAATGTAAAAATTAAAGGGAATTAAAAATGTCTATGTAAAACTTCATATTGAGATTTCTAGTCCTAGTAAAGGCTGCACATTTTTATTATGGTAACCAATACTGTGTATATTTTATGCAAACCCATTTTTGTTGTTAAAAGACAGTCCATTAGTTTAAGAACCCAGATAATTCATATTTGATGCTTTTGAGCATGGAGTTCAGGTTATTCCCACTTCAGCTCTAACAATGATAGGGGACAAATTACTGCTATTCTGAGTATTTGTCTCCTAAAGCTGAAATAAAGAAACAGAGGGGAAAGACAATTTGCATCACCAGTTCTATTTATACTCAGCATAAATTGCATAACTTGCCTTCCACTGCAGCATTTGGATTTTAGTGAAATTCTAAAAAAAATTCTGGGAAAAAATCCCAAGTCAATTTGACTTAGCACTAAAACATGTGACATATTCTATCAACATCTTAGGTCTTGTTTCTGAAAGGCTGTTTAGACCAAATAGTAAAAAGTCTGACTTTCCAACATGTATTCTGTGTCAGTAGACTTGCAGTGAATTTGCTAAATGCACCAAACAGCATGTCTTCCAACAAATGACAGCACCAATATATCACAGAAACTTGATGGCTATAAGGTGTAAAAGGAAGAAACTGTTCCTTTTCAAATTTAAAATAAATGCATTTGTAAAAAAAAAAAATGTATTTTAAAGACATTCAGTTATTACTGCATAATCATTATTTTCAAAGGTTTTGTTATTCTTTCAGGGTTTTTTTGCTTTGCATCTTGTCACTTTTGATTTCTGTTGATAACAATTTGCACTTACTGAAGATTTGCCTTTCTCAAGTCTTCAAAAGAGTGTTTACAGAGCAGTAATGTGTGTTTTCTAAGATCTCTTTATATAGCTCTTTTTATTCTTACAAGTTCCTATACCCTTGAAACTGAATAGCAAAACAGACTCTTTCAAACCCTAGTCAGGCCATTAAGGCATTTCTGATGTTTTTATTTCTTATGTTTCCCGATTCATACCTCTCAATGGCCTATGCATGTGATACAGCTGCACTTTGGTGGTAATAGAAACTGTACAGTTCTGTTTTTACTGCCGAAAATATAATTCCTATGATCTAGAGCAGCAGTTAGCTATAGTATCTTTCATTTAGATTACAACATTGGGTAGAAAGAAAGCACATTATAGAATGCAAACAGACAATACATATTACATGGAACACATGGTAAGTAATTTCTTTTTCCTTTTTAGGTCATCTGGGAGCCATCTAAAACATTAGGGTTATAACTCCAGTTATGAGAGGGAAAAATTAGTGAATCACTTTAAAAAAATAAGCATCAAACATACTGCTTAATACACTGCAAGTGTAATATAGACCTCCCAAGGTTTGGGTTTTTTTGTGATAATAATATTGTATAATTAAAAATCTACTTGAATTCAAGCTGAAAAATTAGCTTGACATTTAAATCAGTCTTTTGTCCTATGCTGAAAAAAATAAAGACATCAAAGACACCTCAGAAGAAAGAGCCTTTCACATCTGTAACAAAGATCAGCCTCAATGGGCTCCCATGGGACCTCTGTCCAAATAAAAATTTAACTCAAGGCTCCAGTTATAGCTAAACATTAAGAAGATTGGTTTGTTGGGTTTTTTTCATATCATTCAGGGAAGGTCTTAGAAAGAGCAGAAGCAAATAGACAGTTCTAGTAATGTGAAGGGGTTCTAAACTGAGATGACAACCAAACAAAATGAGATTTAATCAAGCTGGCTGAGAGAAGGCACTGACAGGAAAGCATGAATGCACATCTGGGAACAAAACTCCTGATGCTGTGAGCTGAGAAATATTCCACAGTTCTAAATATGTGGCAGTAGTGGATGATAGAAGAGGTTACAAACCTTCAGAGATATGCCAGTTCTGGGGGGTTAGGATACAGACAAGTCATCAGTAAGAAACTGAATCAGTTCCTGACCCTAAAATAGAAATACAGTGTGGTAGATCTGGAGGAGTCTCTTGTTCTTTGCAATAAGATCAAGTAACACTAAACACTTAGCAAGAGGAGACTTGAAAGGAGAGACTTTAAATAATAATCACATTTCTCTTGGCAATATGGAAGGCATTTTGAAACTTACAATGAGGAGAGAAAAAAAATTAAAAACCAAAGCATGGAAATCCCCAGAATATTCTACTAATGATTTATTTCAGGATTTCTAACACTCCCTACAGTAGACTTTTATCTCCCATTACAAACAAGTGATGGGTGTTCAAAGCCACCTACTATGTCTCTATCTTTATTTTCTGTGCAAAGTAGATTAAAAGAAGATGTATTATTTTCCAGACATCTTTGTCCTAACAGGTAGTTTTCTGAACAGCAGAGTATCTGTATTTCTCTACCTGCCCACAAAAGAGAAGCTGGAATTCATAAGAGCCAGTATACTGACCTCTCAGTTTGATATACGTAAGAGCTGAAATTCAATCTAGGTTATGAAAATGTTGGATCCAAAAGGGGAAGTCGCAGCATGCTCTTTACATGTGCCTATGGGAATTAAAAGTATGTCCTCTGCAAAACTTTTCACCTCCAAGGAAGTCTATTATGGAAGAATATTTTCTCTGGACAAGTCACCCTCTAAATCCTCACAGAGCTTGTACATAGATTTACACAAGTGCTTTTGTTCTAATGGAGACCTCATAATTTTCCCCAAAATTTTGTTCAGAGACAACTTTTTCCCAAATTTGCTAACCTTTTACTCTTCAGTGAAGCAGAGTGAAATATATAAAGGAAGATGAGGCAATTATCTGAAAAGGATTGTCTGTTCTGCTTTTAGACAGGATTCAATTTTAAAAATGTATGTTCAATTGTATCAATTTTTTTAGGACAGATTTTAATTAAAAGAACAAATAAAATGGAAAAGTTTCCAAATAGAGACAAAAGACCAAATTTAAGGCATGAACAATAGAGAAGAAGTAAGAAAAATACTTTCTTCAGGAAGATGACCTGCAGATGTGGCCAATCTCTTCTCTGCTTTCTTTCTCTCTCCCTCAAACCATCAATGAAAAATATCGGGAAAGTGAAATATAGTCTTAATTTAAAGACTATTTCAAAATGAATATAAAGTCTATCAGACATATCAGAGCCAAAGCATCTATTCTGTTTTCCAAGCAAACCAGGTGCTTCACCTTTGGCTTTTAAAAGTATTAACATGAGGTGTGTAATTCCACTTAAAAATTAGACACTTTTTATTGATATGTTGAGACATCAGTAATGCTGCTTCTGGATTTTGTCTAATTGCACTCCAATGCTATGACAGCATCTAAACACGATACATCACAAAACAGTGAAATCAAACTTATCCTCCACTAAGAACAAGATTCCAGGCATTTCTCATGTTACAGACCAAGAGCACTATTATAACCCTCTGTCTTTCATTCAACAGCTGGATGGAAATCTCTATTTTCTTTTTGTCTAAGGAATTGTTTGGCTATTGCAGGCCTTTATGTGCACTTTTTTTACTGGAACTTAGTACAGTTCCATAACTTTTTTCAGTAACTTCTGTATAATACACATGGTAGTAATCTAACTTTGAAACTCCACATGAATTTGTAACTCCATATGAAGTTCATCGAAGTCCTACCTATACAAAGAAATATAATTACAAGTAAAACATCATTAAAAGAGACTGAAACATTTATCCTGATTCTTATCTTCAAGTAAAACATTAAATTTCAGTCACAAAAGGTAAGATTTTAGATTTTATTTTATTAAATAACAGATGCATGTGAATAACAGTACCAAAAGGATAATGAAAAAAAAAAAATCAAAGAAAAAATGCTGACTTTGAATTTTATTCAATATTCCTGAGCAAAACAGAAGACATTTCAACAACTTCAAGAAAGAAATACAGGACATTACAATCTAGAGAAACAATCCAAATTAGCAGTTTGCTAATGTGCTGTGCCATGTTAATTTTTACAATATCCCAAAGATTCACTGAAGTTCTATCAAGTAAAGTTATTTGAATACATCTTAAAAAAAAGAATCAGTAATTAATAAACCACTGCTTTAAAAATATAAAAGCAATTAATCTAAAGTTCTCTTTTAAGAAGTAAGAAATTAGATGTTTAAATATCTCTTAAATTCACAAGTTATTGCAGTTTCAGATTATTGATTTTTTAAAAATAAAGCAGCACCACACTGAATCCATTGGTCTTGGTTTCCTCCACAAGGTACCTCAATATTTGTCACCACATGGTCTCTCTCCACACTAGTGTAGACTGGTAAAGATATGCATTCCTTTGGAGAATATGGACCATATGCATCCTGTCAATAAAAAAGCACCTAGTTATCATGTAAAAAGACAACAAAACATTATAAAGCAATCATCTCCACTGGTATGGTATCTAAAGTTAAGACACAGTTTGGACACTGCAGCCTTGGACAAGAAAGTCCAAGTTCAGGACACTTCATTCTCTCTTAGAGAGAAGGATTACCAATGAGGCAGAGACTTCAAAAAAAAGTGCTTGCACCATAACTCCACCACCAGGATGTAAGTAACAGGGGTGATCCTATGAACTACACATAATAATCTTCATTCACCTAAAACCTTCCCAAAAATTACACATCCAAAGGGTCTGTAAAGCAGGCTAAGGGAAGTGCTGATCAGTTTCCTGCAGGGAGAAAGCTGCTCTGGAGCCCCTGTGCTGTAGTGTAGGCAGCAGCTATCCTGGCAGGCTGGAGTGCTGTGTTGGTGTGCCCTGGCAGACCCTGCTGTCCCTTCTATTCCTGAGCAAACCCTGCCCTCCTGCTGTGACACAGCCCCTGGTGTGATCTGTGATACCTGCAAAAATCATACTGCAGCAGCTACAATCCCAAAAATCTTACCCCACACGTTCCAGGCTGCTTTATTGAACTGCTCCTCTCTGCTGTCTGTACTACAAACTGCCTTGGATGCAGTTTACTCCTAGGGCTTAGCATGGGCATTGCCCATAAGTGTGACCACAGAATTGAGCTCAAAGACTCTGTCTAGACTTCCTACAGCACTCAATTTCAAATCATGATGTATTTAGTTACTGCAAATAGTTCAGGTTTGATTCAACTGATATATATTAAGCATGTTTTCCATCACACTCAAAATGTCCCTTCCTGTCAACAGGAAAATGTCAGATTTTCAAGAACCAAATAACAAAGCAGAACACTTGTCAGAAAAGAATTTAAAATAAAAATGAGTGTCATTTAAACTCAAATCACATCAAGTGTGAGTTAGTGATGCTCCAATATTAGAAAATAACTAAAAACAGGAAAAAGGAAACATGCAAACAATTACTGTTTCAAGCACTTTGCCTTGCATGTGAAGTGTAAAGCCATTGCCGAAAAATTTTATTGTTTCTTTTGAAAATCAACTTCCCTGTCTTTTGGACAACTGTGTTTCAATCCCTACATAAGATGTATGCGTGGTAACATTTGTATAAAATAACTTAATAATCAGGAACTCAGCTGTTCTCAGAAGGATTGTACTTATCCCGTTTATCCCTTGGTTTACACTGCTGAAGAAGACAAAATGCTGGCCAGACTGAGAGTAAAATGTTAATCAGAGAATTTAAATTTTGCCAAAGCTGGGAGCCAGAAGCTGGCCAGTTTGCCTTCAAAGACGTGGTTTTACACTTTTTCGAGACAAAATATCTGTTTTTGTGCCTTTCTCAATCCCACTGATGTTTTAAGGAATCACATTATTGGAGGGTTAAAGCCATTCTGTGGAGTTTCTGTGATTTCTGAGTCACAAATCCTTAGGCTCTTGGCTTAAGTACAGTCCAAAAGTTCTCTTTGTCAGACTGCCTCACAGATCCATTACCTTTTGTGACACCCTTCACAGCAAGGGATCTATCAGTGGATTAAAACTGGGAAGGACCTTCACAGTCTAATGATAATAAGCATAATGTTAGTAGCTCAAAATATTCTGTTTAGAGCACTGCAGGATTTTGAGGGGGTTCTCTCAGAGATACCCTGTAGGCTACTTTAAATTTGGCTGGCAATTACTTCAAAGCATTACATTATACATGTACTTTTGCTCACTAGATTTCAAATGACACATTTATGGAGAAAAAAAAAAAATTCTAAACCTAAGAATTCTAAGACAATATGTTCAATTTTATGCACTCTTCTCCTAAGGAGAGATAATGAAATTAAGGGACATGCATGATACCAAATTTTGCTTTGGTCTCTGAGCACAGTATTTGATTATAGTCAATTTTTACGGTGACTGTAAAACAACTCAAGGGTAGACCAATTCAGAAAAACTCTCCTTAGAGACACTTTGTATTTAAAATCTGGGCAGTTGACAAGTTATGACCTGTGTTTTATAGGAACTGTATTTTTTTCCAACACAAAGATGTCAGTTGCTATCCAGATCAGATATAAGTACATTTGAAAAAGTTTAATTAATTGATTATTGAAATATCTAATTTTTTAATTTTATAGGTAAAAGCTCTCTGCTGATTTCACTTATAACTTTCGGACCCTATCTTTGGAGTTTTAAAGAATAGTCTTATTCAGAAAAATACTAAAAAATCTGTTTCATTTCAAACATAAGATGAATGTCTTTCAGAACAATGGGAGGACTACTTAGAATTCTCCTTTAAAATGTGTTTCCATTTTGTTGTTACCATGGAAAATCACACACACTACCATCCTCTACGATCCACTATTAAGCCAATATATTAGAATGTCTGGCAATTCTGTATTTATCCCATGCGCCATTTCTCAAGTAAATTAGAAATCTCTTTATTTATCTGAAAAAACCAAACCCTGTAAATACAGAAAAACTAAAAATTTTTTCACTGGTCAACTTTGTAAGAGGTTTTGTGATATTTTCTTTTTTTTAATCCTTTTTAAAAAAAATTCAGTATTTTCTTTCCTAACTAAGTTGGAACCAATGGTGCAGATGGTGGCTAACATTTACTTCTGAGTTCAAGGTCTAAATCTGTCAACCTTTCTTCTTCTAATGCTGTTACTATAATATAATGCTATATTTCCCTTGCTGGAAATAAAAATGAGAGAAAAAGAAGTTGGGATAAAGCAGTTTGTTAACAATGGAGCTTCTTGCACAATATCTATCACATATACAAAGGTTATCATAGTGGTCTAGGCTGTCTCTAGAGTCACATCTAGACAGATTTATCCCAGCTATCTTCTGGTGAAATGGGCTTCTTAAATGTAGGTGGGATGAATTCTATAATAAGCAATATTTTAGTTAGAAGACACATCCTGGGATACAATCTATATGACTTTTTGTGTTATTTATCAGCAATTGCTATGACAACTGGGGGGCAGAAGCAGTAATAGTTTTTACTGTTTGGATTATTTTGCATTCATCTAAAAATCTGCAAGCACTGGCATTTTTTAAAATTAGTTTAAGTAGGAGAAAGGCTTTCTTTGCTTACAGCCCACATCATATTATCTATTTTTACATTGCCGCTGCATTTTACTTTAATATCTAAAATGCAAAGAAAATATATTCTAGGAACAAACTCCCAAACACATGTATACATTTACTAAATATATGTTTGAAAATATGCTAATGTTTTTAAAAGACAAAGAAAAAAGGTATGACTGAAATAAAGCCATTGCCTTAACCTAAGCAATATAAGCTAAAGAATATTAACAAAATTACAATAAGTTTCTATTTTAAATAAAGTAAGTAACTGCTTTTCCTAGTAAAGACTGTGATTTTTCTTTTGAAATTAAAGGAAAACAGGTCAGCAACATCACACTGAAAAGCTACTACAAAGAAAAAATTAAATTATGGGTCTTGAAAGTTTGATTTTAATAATTTAGTACCTGTGGAATCCAGGCCATGTAACAAGGGAGAACAGATGACACACTGGGAGAATCATGCAGATTTTCTGAAAGTTGATTTCCATCAAAACAACAACCTTCCAGTTGTAAGCCACTGATCTGCCATGGAAATATAAAGTATTCAAACATAAATAACAGACTTAAAACGTCAATAATGATTACATTGTGCTTAAATAAATTATGAACCTTTTTACTGTGACCAAATTTCTAAATAACAGGAAATCAATTACTGTTATGGTCTTTGTGAGAATAGGAAATATGATTTAAAAGCAAGATCTGGATCACACTTCACTGTGAACTTCCTCTGATTTGGATTCACATTCTTTGAAATGTCGGAGAAAAATACCTGTAAATGTCATCAATTATGAAACTGCAGTTGTCTGGCATTAGATTAATGGAATTATGATGGCAACAGCCAAGTTCACAATCATTACAATGTCTAGAAGAAGAGAAGAACAATCACTGCAATAAGCATGACTTCCTGCTTGGAAGTCTGAGCACAGCTATCAAAGAATGGAATGTGCCACTACACAGCTTCAGCAGAGGAAAACAGAATATATTGAAATAATATGAGAGAAAATTTTATTTAACAAATTCAAAATTTCTTAGATATACTGTTGTTTAGCAAAAAATTAAATAAGAATCAGAGATGCGTCTTTAAGTAACTACGCAATGCTTCATCTGCATGTTTCAAGTGTTTTCTTTTAATTAATTTCAGCCTCTGAATTACACATTCTATTGTCTATTTTCTGGAGTCTTCCATAAGTTAGCAACATCTATTCTGGATTCCTAAAAAAAACCCTAATATTTGTTGATTGTTTTATTTTTCCCAGTACAAATACTACTAGTTTAGTAATAATAATAGTAGTAGTAATATTAATAATAATAATTATAATAATAACAACAACAACAACAACAACAATAGTCTTTTTGGCCTGCAGAAGTGAGAACTTTAGTTTTAAGAGTAATAAAACTTAACTCAATAATAACTTCCATGCAACTTTTCAAAAGGCTAATTCTCCACCTGCAGCAGATATCTAAAAGGAGCTACAATCTGAAAATCATCTGTCTGTTATAATATCACACTAAAGCCCTGAATTAAATTTATCATATTGAGGTTGGCTTTCACCAAATGGAAGGTTCATAAAGCAGAGCTGGAATTAGAAAATACAATGATGCTGGAAATTGGATGAGTGATCGCATAAGCAAAATGAAGGAAAATGTCATTTTCTAATATATTTTCCCTTGCAAGACATTTTGAAACATCTATCAGATTGCAAAAAGGTGTTAAAGTATGATGTTACAATGAAGATCAGTATCACAGAACATATAATGGATATAATTTCCTCAGGTAATTTTAGTGTTCTAAAATAATTTATTTGACACGAAAAGATGGAATTAAACAGTAACACAATGAGGTTTACTGTCATGCTTGAAAACAATGCTTTCCTCCTTAATGTTAAGGGCTTTTCATTAATAATATATTAACCCTAAACTAGTAAGATTACATTTTGCTTTTTTAATACCTAATTATTCTTTTGATTATACACAGGCATGACACTCTTCAAGAATTTGCTTCTTTAAACTTGTACTTCTCTTTTAATGCAGAGATGGGCACTCTTCCTTACAATGTGTAAGATGAAGATGTACATATGCTAATATAAAAAAAAGTTATAAAACATGGAATTTAAAAAAGACATAGAACAAAGCTGTGTGATTGGACAGACAGCGACCAGAGAAGTGACAATGTTCTTTGGAGCAATCTGTGTTTCATATAGACTAGGACTTATAGTGAAACCACCAAATAACCTGAAACAAAACAATCCCAAATGGAAAGTTCAGAGTAGACTTTTTGTCTAACTTTCACACAAATTTTAGAAAGATTCACCTCCTATGTTATTCTTTCTGTCCTTTTTGATTTCTGTTGGGAATATTTTTAGGGACCATAGTTTAATGAATAACGTTGGCAAAGTTATTGCATGATGAGTGGTCTGATGAAGAGGTTTTAAAGTTTGTTGCTAGGGTGTTCAAAGGTCTGGCAATCCTGAACACGTCTGAAAGAAATTTCTATAGAAGTGGGTCACCTAATTGAAAAAATCTTATTGTACGTTTCTTCTTTTGATATTGGCAGTCCCTTTGACCTTACAGTTATGTAAAATAATACCATTTGATCTCCTGGAAAACTTCAACCAATGGTAGAAATTCCTTTGAAGATTAAGACCAAAATTTTACTTTCATTTAATATTAGAAGACATTAAGAAAAAAACCCCAACAATACGAGAACAATGTACTTTCCAATACCATTTGGCTGAGTACACCCATAACCATGTTTTCATTGCTATAATAAACAGTATAGAGAAATTACAAGTACTATGAAAGACATGAATTTCACAGCATCTGTAATATAATCATAGTATCTTTGAAACTTAGCAGAGAGTAATGGCAAAAGTTGACCATAATTTTTAATTCTTACAAAGAATTTGGCAGTTCACAGCTATTGGTACTAGTTTATGTTCAAAAAAGTTATTTTTACACAATCCAGACTATGTTTCTTTAAAATACCTTTGTAGAAAGTGTGCTGATACCATGGTCCAAAGCATGTCTGTTTCCAAATTTCAAAGTCTCTGTAACAGATTTTCTCTTACTAATTAATGCCATAATTTTCCATGACACGATGCAAACTGCAGCAGACTTCAGGAAGTCGTATTTTCACTTCATTACCCCTACAGGCCTCCATCATTAATTTATTGATATTTCAGATGGAGGTGTACTGTAAAAAAGACCTCTCAGGATGCCTTATAATAATATATTGTCAGTTGCTAAGACTATAGTTTTGATATTAGTTCTCGTACTGTGTATTTGATACTTTCAATTTTTATTTTTTTTTTCCGCTAGGTATATTAAGTTCTACCCAAGGTTTTATAACTTCTACCCAATAAGTCTCCTGCCATGTTCCTACCTTTCTTTCACTCTTTTCTACAATACAGAGAATGGAATGCCAAAAGGAATGACTTTCTGCTTTTGTACAACAGCACAATCAGTGCACAAAGCAAACAGAAGCGATGGATTTGCATATCAATATGTGATTATAGTGCAATAGCCATACATTTTCAGTACCTTTTCTTAAAGCAAACTGGAGTGATATTAAAGAAGGTCTAATTTCATACAGATTGATTCTAAGTGATATTGAAGAAGGTGTAATTTTATACAGATTGATTCTAAATCAAATATTCATCACATCCTACTACAGGAGATCCACTCCACATCATACATCTAAACCATCACCTGCATTAACAAGGATAATTTAACATTTGATTTGATAATTCATACAAGACTAAGGTGTGTTCTTGGCCTGATTGAATATTCCTCTGCCTACTTTGAGTCCAAGCACTGAATGCTTCTAACTTACAGATGATCACAGGGTAAATTATTTGTATTTTTAGGCATAGAAAGATCAACTCTCTACAACTGCTGAAGCTTGATGCCATTTTTTAAAATCATGGCCAGACTGAGAAAGCATGATCATAAAGAGATCTCCTTCCTCTTTTCCTTATCACAGAACAAATTCTAAGCCATCAAAACCTTTTAAAATTAAATATTAGAAAAAATCTTTAAGAACATGTCTTCAAAACCATGACCGACAGTTTTACTAAGAAAGTTATACAATGTATATGTGACCATCAGTTTTAAATTCACCTGCATTCCTACTTGTGCCAGTCCTTCAACAGAGAGATTCTATTAGGCTTTAATATATTTGTTGATTTAGGGACTTGAGCACAACTCTCCCAGACCCTGAAATAGAGTCCCCCAACTCTGTGAGTACAGAATCAAGTCTCTCAGTGGAGTTAGTTACATAAAGTGAAACAACATCATTAGCACCAACGGAGATCGATAAACCTCAGAACAGCCTATATCATGGTCTGGTTCCTGTAGGGCAGTCTGATAAACTACAGTTTCTGATTTAGGTGGGATAAAACAAGATCCCAGCTATCTCACCACAGTATGTGTTTAAGGACTTATCTATTCTGATTTTTTTTTTTAAGTTCCACTCAGAATAGCTTCCCACTCAACAATCAATAAGGTTAGCCTGAATTCTTGAAATTGCAGACACAACATTTACTTTACCAGTACTAAAATTCATACTGCTCAGGTGAACCAACTTTAATGTACAATCCAGAGGATCCTTATCAAACAAGACACATTTTAGAGAATGGTTTTCCTGTGGTATATAGCTTTACTCATGGGAAGCTATCTCCTCAGGCCCCCCATAAGCATGAGGAAGGACTCATGGTAGCAAAATCTAAATATTCAGCAGTGCAACAGGCTCCAAATCCTTTCTGTTCATCCAAGATTAAAAGGAGCAGTGAAAATACTAGTGACTTCTTACTAATAGAAAATCAATGAGTATTTCTCTTACAGAGGAAAACATACTATTCAAATCAAGTGAAGAAACTTGACAGGATTCTTATGTTTTGCTAAAAATAACCACTCACCTAACTGCTTGTACTATTCCTGGGCGGAGAATTTCCTCTGAAAGAAAATTCCCTTTTGATTTCCAATCCCTCTTAGAACATGACACATTCTTGTAAAGCAATAGATTATATACGTTAACCTTTTTGCCTACACATGATGTAGACTAACAGTGTACTTTAATAGCATTGCCAAAACTTTACCACATAAATTCTCAGACTGTAATACATCGAAAATTCAATTAGATGTTTCATAAAAATTGGAGTACTGTACAAAACACTTTCCTCTCATTCTTTATTTGCCAAGTAGCTACTTCAATCTGGCAACTGTAAAACATTGTGATATTTTTTAATATATGAATCTACTGGGATAATGTTATTTAGGAGTTGAGGTACTTGACATTGACTTCTGACAATTTTCAAAAATGCTAAGATGTTTTTGAAGAACTTCAGGCTTCTACAGTCAGCAGGTGATAGCTAGCCCACTAGAATGACTGGTCTGAGATGTGAAACTCAGTTTTGACTTAGTGCTATGGTTTTAGAAGCCTTGGCTGAACCTGTAACCTCAGCCCATGTGATTTGCAGGCTCATAGGTTTGTCATGTATCAGATTTATTCCAAGCCCTAAAAGTCCTTTGGTTTATTTATCTCCAAGTTCTACACCCCCGTCTTCTCATGCTTCTTATGAAATGAAGCAGGCAACCATTACTCTTACTCAAATATTAAGATTGAAAAATTTGCAAAATTACATTCTCTAGTTCCAACAGGAATTAATGCAGCAAAGTTCAAAAGACTGCACTGTATTTAGAGCTGATTGAATGATTACAGTTATCTTTGCTTGCCTTACAACATATTAATATTTTAGGAATATGAAATCTTACATATTCTGTATTAATTTTTCATAGTGTCAGGAGTCAGCCCTGAAATCTAGTATCTCCCACAGCCTTGTGTCTGTCTGCATTGTCAGAGTGGAGAAGGTGCCCTGCCACTTGTTCTCTGATCCTAATCCAGCAATCCCTGCTTTGTGGCTGCATGTGGGCCCACAGTCGCTGCTGAGTGCCCTGCAATGGGCACAAGTGTCTCTGTGAGAATCTGGTTTTAAGGGCCACGCTCCATGCTGAACACAGAACTTGGAGCTGTGCAGAATTATTTTGGGATCAACATACCTGTAGGAAGACACAGCACAGAAAACTTACCTTGTCAATTCCCTACAAAGTTAAGTATTAAAAAGGTGCACAGAGACCTGTGCTGACCAAAGTGGCAGCTCTACTTGGAATGCTAAGAAGCTAAATTAAACCATTTGAGGATTCACCTCTACTTTGCAGTCAAAGCAATCAGTGGTGACTTTATGGCTGCTGGGTGTAGGCTTAACTGGTCATTAAAAATTGTTGGGTTTTTTCACATCAAAAACTAGTCATCTTATAGTTTACTTTGGTTTACTTCCTTAGTAGTCTCCTTTCAGTGATTAAAGAGATGCTAACACATAGCCTTAGACTTACATATTTACATGTATATTTCCTCTGGCTACAAGCCAGTCATCTATCTGGACAAGAGCAAGATTTTTAACTCATGAAATTGCAGCTTCAATTTTCATCTAAGAGGTGGCTGAAGAGAATGGAGTAATAAGCTTAATTTTAAAATGAGAACAGTAACCAGGGAGGAGAAAAACCATAACTACTTTCCTTTTCTAATTTCTGTGGAATTTTGCACTGCTATTTTAGTAGCTGTACACTATTAACCAGCCCTTTTACCTCAGGTATATCAATTATGTACAGCTCCATTTTCCAGGAAGTTTACAGACATATGACTTGGACTACACTGATAAAACATCCTCATAAAATTCTAGTAAAACATACTAGTAAAATACCTTAACTTGGAGTTTGCCCTCCTGTATTCGCCCTTTCCATGAAGCTGCAAATTTAAGACTGTCCACTGAACACTTCATTACTCTGCAATGGAAGCACACATACAATAAATCTTAGAGATGTGTAACAGGATATCAAACACAAAACCAAACCAAATGTATTTTCAACGTGTACAGTATCATACTAAGTCTTACTTTGAAGAAAAATACATCTCTAACTGAAAAAAAAACCCCAAAAAAACCAATCAGCATTTAAACAGGTAACAGCTATTTTACTTCAAGGCAAGAAATAAAAATAAGATGACTGATGACAGTAATTGACATAACTTTTTGGATCTGTGTCCTGAAAATGAAATAACCATCCTCACACATAAGGAACAATGGCACATTAGCACAAATAGGCACATTATTTTCCCCTCACCTTGCAGTCTCCTGGCGTAAAGCATTGAGAAATGTGTCTGGATGAAAGAGCTCGGAAAGGTCAAGGGTGTCTGATAACAGCTGCTGTTTCTCTGCTTTTTCTACCCAATTCTAAAAGAGATTAAAAAAAAAAAAAAATCCTGAAATTAATACTTGATTCTTCAACATTTTGAGTTAATGTGGGTATGACAATTATTATGATTAATGAAAAATTTTTGTGTAAACATACTGTAACCTCAAAGTTTAATATTAATTTCAATTATTTCAAATTGGTAAAATTATTATTTCAAACTGGTAAAAAGGAAATTAAAACCTTTTTAAAATGCAAAGAAAACCAGCAGTTTATGTATAACATGACTCATGCATTCCAAATAAACTCATGTTTCATTCTTTGTTTACTGCCGCTTACTTTGCACTGTGAAAAGTTATCATTGCACAGTGAAAATTATAATTTCAACTATTTTATCATAGTTGAAACCCTATTTCACCTTTACTTACTGGGGAGTTTATGTTTTCCATCAAAATAGCTGCCACTTCTGTTTGCTTTAATAAGTTCAGGAAAATAACTGCATTCCTTTTAGGTACACTTTAAGATCATTTTTTCATATAAATGGTATATTATATTGAAGAAACACTTGATTTTTCAATGTGCAGTAACAGTTTTTATAAGTACTTGCCAACAAGTTTTTTAAGTATTTCCTGCTACTGTGTTGATGCTGCCATTTTTATTATAATAGTTTGAGATGTGAATTCACAGAATTTATTATAAGATAAAAACTGGCCTCTATAATACTTGGCAATAAATGAGTCTAATAAAGGTGGAGGGAATAACTGTGCTCAATTATTCTCACAGAGCACATGCCTCAACCTTCTTCCACTTTTTCTTACACTCAGCTGTGAAGCCTGTTGGGAGCAGCAACTTGGAATATCCCACCAATGGAACACCTTATGTGCCAGTGTGAGAAGTGGCATTGCAACTCGCAATCTTTATAAACCATGCATCCTAAGAATAGCAGCCTTAGTTTGATCCTCATGACATTAACAATCTCAGACAAAGGATTTGCTCTCTTCAGACAAATTATTTAGGTACCTGACTGGTTATGCAACAGTCAGTGCTCAAAATGCTCTTCTGAAACTTTTACAATGCCTCTCCTTGGTACAATTTATCCATATTATATAGTCACAGTCTTTACTATGGCCCTGTAGTATGAACCTGAAGACACTGTATAACCCACCCTACAAGCAAGCTCTTCACAGATAGATCAAGTTTTCAGGGTCAGGCTGGATGGAGCTCTGAGCAACCTGGCTTAGTGGAAGGTGTCCCTGGCCATAGCACGGGGCTTGAAACCAGATGATCTTTAATGTACCTTCCAACCCAAACCACTCTGTGATTCTACAAATACTAAGGTAGAAACTAATCAGAGAATAAGATCCCACATGCTATCAATAAACAGAGACAGACAAGCCTCACTCCTCTCTAAATACCAGCTCCCAGGAAATTATAAAATTTCTGTAGTGACTGAATAAAAGATCTTGGAAGTTACACTCTCATCACACAATGTACCTGCCAAGCACCCATACCATGTTTTAAAAGTATTTTATTGTATTCTTTAAACTGCTGACAGATGAATAATTCCATAGAACCATTTTGGAAGCGACAAAATCATCAAAAATGCAAGTAGATATCACTCAGTAAGTTTTATTTTATTTTGACAGTGTGTCACACACATCTCCAGAATGTTTCCACTATGTTCAAGCCTTTAATCAGTTGGGTTTTTTTTTTATCTACCACATCCCTGATTATGAGCCCTCAACTCAAATGATTATGAATTAGTTCGGAGATTTTTGCTTTCCATTTTCATTAGGTGAATGTACACAGTTAATGACTCTTGCCTGCATGATTCTTTTAATGACTTTATATAATATTTTTTAATCATATAACAGTAACTCTGTATTCTAGTTGGGAGAGGTTTTTAAACTGTTTTGTGTAATAAAAGTAGATATCCTTTCAACTTGTATTTAATATAGTCATTCTATTGCTGTATAAACACAAATGTTTATATTCCACCCAATTAAAAGACCAGTATGGGTGATATTATTTATGAACTCATATAATTAAGTAGCACTAGGATGTACACAATAACAGAAACTTTCCTTAGATCACTAAAGCAAAATTGTAATGGCTTGTACTGCTCTGTATAAAGCTGAATATGTAGCTCATTTACATCCATTTAAATAAATCATTTTAGATGCAACCAAATGCATTTTACAACCCAATTGCAAAAAATATCCTTATGTTTATTTTAGTCCTGTAAGACCATATGACAGTCTATTAGGGAAATGCTACAGTCTCAAAAGACAACATCACTCTATAAACAGATCATTTATCACTGTTAATCCCACTGCCATAAGGCTGGAAGAGACCAGGTGTTGATGATGGGAAGGAAGTTTAAGCTAAGCTGTAGAAAGACTGAAGTGATGTTTCTCAAAAGGGATAAATCCTCTAACAGATAAGATCCCTCCCCCCATCCCAACTCTGATAGAAATATGATCTGACTGCATTTGTCAAAGTGATGAAAAGTTGTCTGACTTCTTATTCACCTTGGATGGCCACGCAGCCTCTCAGTCTGAAGGGCTTTCTTCCATAACCAACTCTTATATAACTACCTAACTATTATACCAACAAGACGTCTACAAGTCTTAATATCCCAACCCTGGAAATATTTTTGCTACAAAATTTAAAAAAAACCCCAAAACTCTATCCTCTACTCTTCTTTGCAACTGTTTATTTCAATTTCATTATTTCAATATTTTCTGAATCTTTCTTATTACAATTACACTAGAAATTTCACTGTCTGTGATAGATTTATTTAGAAAATTATGATTATAAATATAAAATCAAAATTTATCAGGGATACCCAAAATGCTTCCAAAGCAATTCCTGGTAGGATATTTCAAAACTTCCAATGATGTACGGTTGTTTGCTATAATAAAAACATTTTCTTTTCTTTTTTTCTCCCTTACAAAAACCAGTCTATAAGCATTGTCTCAGGTGGCTCAAATAGTATTTTTTCATGCATCTTAAAATCCAAGAAACATCTATTCCACTTTCTTAGAGAAGTCGTTCTTATCATCTGTAATCCCAAGCAAACTGAGCACCTCATTGAACAGTGGAAGGAATAAGGAGGCTGCCAGATTTTCACAATATTATTTTACAGCTTTAGGATCATAGAACTTTAAAATGAAGCAAGTACCTTTCCTTCACCAGTCTTAATTGATTCCAAATGTACATTCTTCTACTGCATTTCTCTGTTGCTGTGGTCCCCAAAGAGAACTTACACTGAAAATCATATAAATCACCATAGAAGTTATTTTATTTCTGTGCCTAGATGGAAAAAATGTATTCAGTGTTACACGAATAGGCATAGCCAGGAGCCATACAGTATAACTCTGGTTTTCTACTAGTTTTAGAAGTTTTCCACATTACTAGGGAAAAAAGTGTAGAACTCTGTCTGAGTCTGAGAGCAAACAATGGTGAGTAGCACTGCTAGGGGAGTAAGTACTCAGTCAACTGGAGTGTAGACTGAGCAAAGGTCAAACAAGCAGTTATGCTATAGTCCCAGTTTCCTCTTAGTGCAGCAGCTGTTCTACAGGTGTGCTCCTAAGTGCAGGCATTCAGTGGCAAATGCCAGCAGGAGTAACACTATTACAGCTCCAAGAAATTAAATAGAGGGATTTTTCCAGGCATTGAGCCCAAAGGAGGTAATGCCTATGGTTCTGAGGAACAACTAGCATACAACAATTCGCTCCCATGTGGTAATTCTTTGTATGTGAAATCCTTGAGCCGGTATTCTTGAGGCAGTTATCCTTTATTAAATGAACATGTGAATACTGCAGTATTTCAGGTATATGATAAGGTGTTGGCCCATACTTACAAATTATAAATAACACAGTAATTTGATTTGGAGTTTATGTTTGGTTTAAATTCTTTTCTCTTTTCTCTTTTCTTTTCTTTTCTTTTCTTTTCTTTTCTTTTCTTTTCTTTTCTTTTCTTTTCTTTTCTTTTCTTTTCTTTGCTTTGCTTTGCTTTGCTTTGCTTTGCTTTGCTTTTCTTTGCTTTTCTTTTCTTTTTCTTTTCTTTTCTTTTCTCTTCTCTCTCCTCTCCTCTCCTCTCCTCCCTCTCCTCCTCTTCTCCCTCTCCTCCCTCTCCTCTCCTCTCCTCTCCTCTCCTCTCCTCTCCTCTCCTCTCCTCTCTCCTCTCCTCTCCTCCTCTCTCCTCTCCTCTCCTCTCCTCTCCTCCTCCTCCTCTCCCCTCCCCTCCCCTCCCCTCTCCTCCTTTTTTTTGCCTTCCCCTCCCCTCCCAGTTGACAAAAACATTAGCAAATGTGATCTCATTCTAGTTACTGTATTCATTTTTTATCAAAAAAAGAACTTAACTTCCCCTGAATTTCTGTTTTCTACATTTTATATGGATACCAGAATGATGCATAAGAACTGTAACAACATACTGACAAGTTCATGATTGACATATGCCAAAAATACTACTTTCAGATATTTCCTGTATGATCACTGAACACAGAATCCAGTTAGGCAATATTCTTATGTTTCATGCCTTCTAGTCTCTTCTTTCCCAAGTACATCAGTCACCAGGAACTGGATTGCATTTTCAGTTACATGGCAGACTATAACTGGGTAAGGAAGTCTAAGAACTGGAATTATTCCTCAGTGGAACCAGCTCCCTATCTCCAAATATAAGCTGCAGAGGACAGAAAGCAGTGGCATCCAATATTTATTTGTAGATAACAGACCAGACTGCCTACAATGCTACTTGGACAAAGTCAGGACTACATCAGACACAAAATCTCTGCGGAACTCTGGAGCAAGGATGCTGAAATGTAGATTGTCATGGTGCTGGTGTGGCTGAACAGGGGTACAGAATACTCAATATATTAGCCACTAGTAATGATGGGATGCACTGCAGTAATTTGTGCAGTAATTTGTTTTATAATACCAGTCTGAAGGCTAGGTTACAGAGAAGAGAGTCATGAAGAGCCATTTTGCTATGGCTCATTTTCCCTGGTAACACCCCACAAGATACAGATTTTCCATTAGAATCTCCTTCACAGTCCCTGTTCCTCTACTGAAACAATGACCCCCTTGAACAGCAGTCACCAGTCTCTCTCCCATTTTTTTCCTTCTTGTTTACCAGCCATTTATTTTTTGTTAACAGCCTCTCTTAAGGCTGTCAAAATACAGAGAAAATCTCTCACCCATGCCTGTGTCACAGAACTCTACTATATTAGTAACTACTGAGGCTTAACTTAACTCTCAGATAAGTAAGAATGTTAAACAGACTAAAGCAATCTAATCAGAAACTGTTTAACTCTGTGGGATCCATATCTCAAAATACCTAAAAGATTCCACAATTAAAAGACAAAGAAGGAAATCTGGTTTTCACATGAGAAAAAGAGATCACAGAATGGAAACAATGGCTGATGGAACTCCATTTAAACAAAGGAAGTAAATGGTATCATGGCTAGTCTGCGATCCAGCACCCTGGCACATCATGCTGGCTCATGCTAAAGCTGCTTACTCTCCATTAAACACAACACTCCAACATGGGATTACTGTTTAGACTAGCAAATAGTTTGTTCAAAAAACAACTTTGTGTAGACACAGAGTAAATTACATTTTGTTTTTCTAATTGATGCAGTAAGCTGGTATGGATTGTTGTTTGCTCCCACATTGTAAAGATAAGGCAGTTGGCATAAAGGTACCTCAAGTGCAGCATATCAGCTCTCTGAAGCTCATAAAACCTTTTATTAAAACCAAAAGCAAATTTCCTTTGTTTTGGCCAATCCCAAAAGAACAGCTCATCATAAAAGCTGTAGGTCTTTTTCAGATGTCCTGTCACACTTGAGAGCTAAGAGAATGCTGAAAAGCATTAGCATGGCATAAAGCTTCATTCACACCTGTCCTCAGGAAGCAACCCAGAAAAGCATCCATTGGGGAGCAATTTAACAAAAAAATATTGCTCATTTGTTAAACAGCACCTTTTTTTTGTTATATTTTTAAAATAATTTTTGTTTTCTTTTTTTAGCTATAATGGCTTTAGTTTTTAAATTGCTTCTATTATAGAAATAATTTATTCATAAAATTAAACATTTTGGCATCTAATCCAGTTGCAATTCAGAGTAGCTCCAAATTCAACATCTATTTAGGTTGCTCAGGATATTGTCTACTCCAGTTCTGTGAAACTCCAAAGACACCTCCACAAATGATGTATTTCCACAAGCCTCTCTGGACAATATGGGTCATGTTTTTCAGTTTAGAAGCTGGAAACTGGACAAGTGTTTCAGATGTGGCCTCAAAAGTGTAGAAGAAATAATAACTCCCTTTGATCTTTAGTAAGGTCATTAGGAATTCTGCATTTCTGTAGTATCTTTGGTTTCAGTTTTATTATTCTAGTAATATCCTAATGTGTTTCTTATTTGATGGATTCTTCTGTTGATATATTCAAATCATTACTTTTTACTTTCTCAGTGTGATAAAATACATGAATACTCATGAGAGAATAAATCTTTTTCATAGCTTTGTAATCTACATATCTGAAGAGTGAACAATATTTGGTTTACTTCTAAATTATTTACTGCCTTTTGCCTGATATATAGGTAATTTCAATTGCTTAATTTATTGCATGGGATAATGAAATATTAGAAATAATACTGAAAATGTTAATAATAGAGAACTTATAAGAAAAGACACTGTATGTATAAGAAAAAGCACATACAACACTCTGCAACAGTATAAACCTGACAGGAATTTTGAAATTCAAGTTCAGATGTAGAGAACAGTTTTCTCATTTGGATCATAACTCTCTTAGTTCAGAGCGACTGTGTGGAATTACCAATAAAAATATATCAATATGCTTTTGCACATTCTCCTCCATGTAGGGGCACACATTCTAATTTCGTTGCTATTTATAGCACTCAGCTGAACACACTGAGAAGCACTATAGAGCAGGAGGGTCTTTACCCTTCCTGCCTTTAGGCATCACCTACACACATTAAATAGGGATCTAAGCTCCCCATTACTCTTAACAACTCTTCTACTTTGATTCAAGGTCTGGTTCTTTTTTCTTCAATTATCTACCTTGCTGAACATTTAGAGACAAAGACTACACCAAAAAGAACTCTACTAAGAAAAAAATCAAACAACAAAATGAAAAAACTCCTAATCTGAATGCCTTTCTATTGACTTCAGTTTTAAAATGCAGTCATGTCTGTTTACAGAATTGCTGAGTGCATTTGTATCCTGCTCTGATTGCTTTATTTGACTGTGAATTCCCAAGAGTAAAACTAGTGCACAATCAGCAGATAAAAGGTTTAGTCAAGAATTATTCTTATGACTCTTTTCCTTCACAAACTAAATTTGAGATGACAGCCTTGAATCTTAAAAGGCTCTGAAATGTTAAATATTTTTAATATATTTGCAAAGGGATGTACTATGAAACTGTTATAATTTCAAATTCTGTAATATGGCATCCCCTTCAAAGAGAGAAAGATAGGTCAAGATGCGGTTACATTTTGCCTTCCTCCAAAGAAATGCCAAAAAAGTTGCTAATTAGAGATGATGCTTGCTTGTGGAATGGAAATCTGTTTCTAATAAAAAATGGGCTTATTTTTTAATGTATATCTGCAAATGATATTTGAGAAATAGTTACAGCATGTTACTATTGATTTTGACCAATTAAAATCTCAGAACAGGAGATGAAATATTTTGCAAACTCTTACACCAACCCAGTTCCCAGCAAAACATCTAGAGGTTAAAAAAGAGCTGCAATCACACTACCTTTTACAAAGCTGTCCTACTACTCTACGTAATTTATTTCTATGTGTCAAATTCTAACTATAAAATCAGAATTACAAATAAAACAATAAAGGACTTAGAACAGACTGCTTACTGCCAGCAGAACAGAATATTTCTGTCAGTAAAGTGGTCATCAGAACAAGTTACTGTAACCGAGGGCAAGTCCGGCCTAACCAACCTAGAGGACTTTTATGATGGAGTGACTACTGAACTGGACAAGGGAAGAGCTACAAATCTGGATTTATGGGCCATCTACCTGGATTTCTGTAAAGCCTTTGACATGGTCCCTCATGACATCCTTCTCTTTAAGCCAAAGACAGATGGATTTGATGGGTTGATTGTGAGATGGATAAGAAATTGGCTGCATGTCCACATCCAGAGGGTGGTGATCAATGACTCATGAGTCCAAATAAACATCAGTGAAAAGTGGTGTCTCTCCCCAGGGGTCCATACTGGACCAAGTGTTATCTAATATCTTCATTAATGACATGGATAAAGGGATCAAGGGCACCTTCATCATCAAGTTTGCAGATGACATCAAGTTGAGCAGTGCTGTTGACACACCTGAAGGACAGGATGCCACCCAGAGGGACCCAAGCAGGCTTGAGAAGTGGGGCCCTTGGAATCTCTTGAGGTTTAACAAGACCAAGTACAAGGTGCTGCACCTGAGTCTGGACATCTGCCGGCGTCAACCCAGGCTGGGGATGAGCAGATGAAGAGCAGCCCTGCTGAGAAGGACTTGGTGATGCTGGTGGGTGAGAGGCTGGACATGAGCTGTCAGTGTGCACTCACAGCCCAGAAAGCCAAACGTGTCCTGGGCTCCATCCAAAGCAGTGTGGGCAGCAGGGCCAGGGAGGGGATTCTGCCCCTCTGCTCTGCCCTGCTGGGACCCCACCTGCAGTGCTGCATCAGCTCTGGGCTCCCAGCACAGGGAGGACAGGGACCTGCTGGAGAAACAGTGGAGGGACACTGGGATGATCAGAAGGATGGAGCATTTCTCCTGTGAGGATAAGCTGAGAGAGTTGAGACTATTCAGCCTGGAAAAGAGAAGGCTTCAGGCAGACCTAACTGCAACCTTCTAGTACCTGATGGGAACCCTACAGCAAAGATGGAGCGAGACTATTTACAAGTGCATGTAGTGACAGAATAAGGGGAAATGGCTTCAGACTGAAAGAGGGTAGATTTAGATTAGATATTAGGGAAGAAACTTGTTCCTGTGAGAGTGGATGAGGTATTGAAACAGGTTGCCCAGAGAAGTTGTGGATGCCCCATTCCTGGAGGTGTTCATAGCCAGGCTGGATGCAGTTCTGATCAACATGGTCTAGTGAAAGGTGTCCCTGCCTATGCCAGGAGGTTGGAACAAGATGGTCTTTAAGGTCCCTTCCAACCCAAACTTCTCTCTGATGCTAAGTTGTCTAAAAAAGGAAAGCAAATGGATGGGATGAACATAAAAAATGGTGCATTAGCATGTGCTGCAGCCTTCTCATTTATTAATGGATGGAATTTAAAATTACCAGTCTTTGACACAATAACATAAGGACTCATATTCATATATGAATGATAATAACATCGTTTTCTACCACTTGTACTAAAATTAACCTTTTTTGCTTGAGCTTTTGTCAGACAAGACTATCCATTTTATTCTGCTTTCTTTTTTGCAGACAGCTCTGTCCATGATAAAGGCAACAGAGTGAAAAATAAGTTACTAGAAACACAGCAATCTACACTTTTGATTTTGACAGATTAAATGCATAAAATCGATGAATATTTTACCACTGCATCTTTTCAGATATCTTCCTGTATTGTGAAAATGTATCTTGTAGCTTAAAGAGAAAAATAAATGAATGATGATTATTTCATTAAATGAAGGATATAAACTACGGCTTTACATTGTATATAATATATAGTACAGCTTTTTGTAATTTACTAAGTATATAAACACTATCTTGCATCCTAGAAGAAATACAGAATACTAAATCTAGGGGGTTTATAATTTAAACCTAGGTTAGGAAAAAAAGATACTTTTCTTTAAAATACGGTAATTTTTCAGAGACACAATGTCTGTAGAGACAATGACCTGAGTAAGTTTTCTTTTATTCAACACTTACAGAAATCTTTTTATGAGTAATTAACTCTTCCAATAAATACTTCATAATAAACATTTGAGTAATTGGTTAGTGGTATAATAAGGGATGCTGCTCAAACTTCTGGTTACAAGGTAGTATTTCATAATTTCAACAGAACAGCCATTTTCACAAAACACGTTTACAATTTCAAGAGTTTAATGAACAGCCATTGAATTCTGTTGAAACACATTACTTTTCTCAACAGTTAAGTCTGATGTTTATTAAAAAGTCTACAATTTGTGGATGCCTCAGTTAACAGAGCACCTAATGCTCATTGGGAATAAGCTTCAACAGCTCACAATGAAACCAAAAGAAATGCAGCTAGCAATATTCTCCCTTTTCCAATGCTGCTTTTTAAAAACTGTTTTTCCAGTTTTTTGCACAACTGTTTTTTGTGCAAAAGGCATGATGCTTTTCCAAAACTTGACATAAGTCTTGCTCATTGGCAACTGAAATTATTTACCTTTGAAATAGCATAGTTTGCAGATTTAGTGCTAAAACCCACTGTATTTTGGAGGAAAACAAACATTTCACTACCAAAAAAAAGTTATGTTTAGTTTTGGGCATCACAACATATGAAAGATATTATTAGAGAGTGTCCCACGGAGGGCTGCAAATATGGTGAAGGGCCTGGAGGGGAAACTGTACCAACGTATGAACAGAGCTTTCTGTAAGAGCACAAAGAATACTTCAGTTTCTAATTTAATTTCCTTGCATATTAGATTTTATTTCAGTGGACAACTCCTACTAGCCATCCATGTCCAAAACTTTCATCTCACATTCTGTTTGGTCCCTTGTTTGGATGGTGCCCCTTTACAAAGCACTACTGCTCTTTATCAGCCATTACTTCATCAATGCAATCAAAGTGAGGCAGTGATTAAAAGGGACATGATAAAACAGCTGCTAAGAGCTTCAAATTTTCCTATTAGAGACAAACAAAACATATTTTTTTAGTAGTACCTGCAAATTTCCAATTTTTACCAAGTAGTTATCAATTAGATACAAGGTCTTAAAAGACATATCCTGGCTGATAAATTTGGAACAAAGTGAGATCATGCTGCAACATGATGAGAACTGATGAAATTAATTGAGGATCAGTTCCTCAGCAGAAAATGTTATGCTGCAGTTGTATTTTTGTTTTGACATTCTTGACAGCTGAAGAGGAGAAAACAGGAAAAGCGGAAGAAAAATGCTAATTCTTCAGAATAATGTAGAAATTTGGCCTAAATTAATGGAACGAATGGAATTAAAACACATTGCTTAATGAATTTTTGTGCTTCAATATTAAAATACTAAATCTGGAGTATTCTGCACTGTACAGATACCTAGGTAACAGGTGTTGAAATAGAGAGCCATGAAAGGAACAGTAACAAGGTGGGGAACCAGCTAAC
The DNA here is from genome assembly GCF_009819655.1 of Sylvia atricapilla. Taxonomy (NCBI): domain Eukaryota; kingdom Metazoa; phylum Chordata; class Aves; order Passeriformes; family Sylviidae; genus Sylvia; species Sylvia atricapilla. The sequence continues at coordinate 39,543,629 of NC_089141.1, read as the reverse complement.
TATTCCATCTGTATCAGCCCCTCCTAAAACTGTAAGCTATTATGTGAATTCTTTAACCTGTTGAAAATTGACAGGACTTGATTCTCTTGGTTTTCTAAGAGCAGCCTTTCTGCCTGTAATAAGTGAATGAAAATGTACAATCTCTACCTAGATGCCTGGGGTGTCAAGGAGAAATCCTGGGTTTCCTATTCCCAGAAGGTTTTATAGTGTATTCAGCAGGCAATTTCCAAGACTTCAAACCTCCTATACCTTGGGCATCCAATCCACCTTTCTGGGGACCTAATTGTTGAAATAGAGGAACAGGATTACAAAATAGGAACGAAGTCATTTTCCTTAAATACAAAAAGACCACTAAAATAGTAAAAATCTTACACTTGCTGATTGAACTGGTATTGAAGTTAAATATTAGTACCTTAGATTTTACTCAGGATGGGCAGCGACAAGAGGATAGCATCGCAGGAGATAAATACAAGTCTCTTGAAAAAATACATAATTTAATTTCTTTATATACAACGAGTATAAATGCACAATTTCAATGAAACCTTTCCTAAATTATGCAACTAAAAACTTCCAGTATTCACAAACATTTCCTTGATTAGAACTTTGAAACTGGTGCTTATGATTCTGAGGTCAGAATATACACTACAAGACTTGTAGCAGCTCACTAACCAAACAGTCATGCAAAGGAAGAACTCTTTTCGTAAATTATATAAAAGCAGCTGAGTCCAAAAGAATGAAATACAAGGCCTTTTTTGGAATAAGAAGGGTTTGGGTTTCTTTTTTGAAAAGGTGGAATTAAGCTCTTAGTTTAGTTCTTGTGGAAACAAAAATCAATTTCCAATTTGCTGACCTGAAACAATCTTTTAAGGTATTCAGTTGACACTTGCCTGGGCTGCTGTTTTGTCTCCTAACAGATGCAGTTCTGAGTATCTTCTCTCTCTTTTTCTCCTGCTGGTATCCATAGCCATGAGAAGACACTTATCTAAAGACTGGGATGCACTTAATACCATCATACACTGATGTGTACTATTGCTGAGCTATGATCATGAACCACGGAGAGGGAAACCACAGAAAACATTTAGGGTGCCATCATGAGGAAACTGATAGTATAAGGATCAAGAAATTAAAACTTATACAATGATCACTGATGATTCATACATTTCCTATCTTAATGTTGGTAGCAAATATATCACTGTAGACAGACAAGCTGAAATACAGCATTATAAAGTTCAATGTCAGCACTGCTAATTGAAAGTATTCAGAACTCCATCTTAGAAGAATGCTCAATACATAACTTTTGTTTCAATTAAAAGCAAAAGCTACCATCCAAATATCAGAATTTTCACCTGGGAAGATATCACCTATTTACTGCCACCATAACATAGTACACAGCAATACAGGCCTCTACTGCATTTTGAGTATACAAATTTCTTCACATTTTCAATAGGCAGTTTTCTTTTTTTTTTCCTCTTCTGCTGAGTGAATTCAGACCTAAAAAATGCAACACCTGTTGTTTTTCTGCCTGTTGTTGTGTAACACTCTCAGAACAACTTTACACTTCTATAAATTCTGCTATAAATATTTAACCATCTGGCCTATATTTTGAGTTTCTCCCTATTCCCATTAAATGCTTGTTGCAGCTGTTTTTTATTGTTTGCTGCACTGGCAGCAAACCTCTTGACAAGGCAGCCTTTAACTAATAACCTAGGTAGATACTTACTCCATCCTTAGTAAATGTAATGCTTTAGTACACCTTTGATCTTCCAATGTCTCCTATTTTGTCTTAAAAATGCCTAAATCAAACCTGTCTCATACAGTAAAGTATATAAGTCAATATCGTACAGTCAGTGAAACAGAGAGACATAAGAGTAACTCTAAAAAAGTAGTTTATAAAGTTGGTCATATAAAACTAAACTAATCCAAAATACGCATTTATTGAAATTAAAATCTGAAGATAATTTTTGGAGTTATGAAATATCTTTATTGAAACCTTTTTTTAATTTCTGAATAGTAAACCTAGACTTAAATACTGATTAATTACATTTATAAAATCAATAATGAAAAGTAACAAAAAAGAAAAAGCTAATAAAAAAATAATCAAGACTAATCAGGAAGGTGTAATGGGCACAGTCATGATCTGGAATCACATTTAAGGAAAAAGGTGATTCAACCAATAGGTGTAATTAGAAATAATCAACATTTTTCTAAGAATATACAATATAGAAATATGGAAATTGTATTTCAGAGGTGATTTGACTAGAAGCTTGAGATTCAAAACAAACTGACACTAGAATTTTTCCAAATGCAACTATATTATACATCTGACATTAAAGAAATAAAATGAGACAACCAGCAGCTGTTTTCACTAATAAAAATTTAACATAATTTACTGCTTATGGACAGAGTAAAGTATCTACTGTAAAGCTATGCCTTAGTAATCTTTCTCTCTCTTACAATAAATATCAGCTAAAGACTGTAAATGATTCCTTCATAATAACTTCCATAAAAATGACTAATCCAAATGTACAGTTTTGTCAGTAGTTTGAGCAATGAGAAAGAAAGATTACTATCATGGTAATGCAGCAAATATAATGCAGCACATTAGTCAATAGCTGACTGGAGTAATATATGAAAATAAAAACTTTTGGGATGCGTGGTTGAAAACTATTAAAGTTAATTTCATCTTGTTACCTCTGCATTATGATTTTGTATGGGAGGTGAACTCCACACAGAGGCTCAGACTCTAATCTCAGACTTCCAATAAAAATAAACCATATAAGTAAGGAAAATTGCAAGCAGTTTGGTCACAACCAAATGGAAGTAGAAGTTGCAAACAGTAATGTACCCTTGAAACTTACAAACATGCTGAGTCACTGCAAATGATGCTTTTTTTAATACTAAAGGCTATAATAGTCAGCAAAAAGACAGATGGGAGTAAGTTCAACTCCAGTTATATGACCAAATAACATCTGAACATGCATTATAACATGTTGCTATACATATTAGTATTTTTGTATGTATTAATTTTTTTTCTGCTTTGTAATTTAAACCTTTTTTTGAAGAAAAGGATAAAGAAAAAGTAAGAATTAGCCAAAAGAAATTGTAACAAGAATCTTAGTAATATTTTGGAAACATTTCTTTGACAGTTTCTTTAGAAAAAGTCATGCCTAGGAGACACATGGCCCTTCTGAATCTGACAGTCAACATAAATGTTAACAAAAATCTTGGTATCCCATTGGACAAGACGTGTTAATCAAGATCAAAATGAACAGCTTTCTATTCATTGCCTGGAAGTAACAAACATCTGTCCTTTCTAAAGTAGTATTCCTCTCTGGCAGGTTCTCACAGCTTTCTCTCTATGTATCCAACAAAGATACGAAATCTGTTTCCTTAAATACTAATTAATTTAGATAAATTACTTTTATTTGTCTAGGCATTATCCTAAATATACAACTTCTGTCAATTTAAGTATATGTAGATGTACCTTAACTAAAAATTAACCTCTTTACTGTCAGACTGTGGATAGACAGTGCTGTTGTCAGCTCCCAGACCTCTTCTTACGGTCCTTTGTAAACTTTGAGAATGCAGATATTTTCATTACTTTCTCCCAAGACCAGTCATCCATTAATTTCTACATTACCTTTATTAGAAACGCTTCAGTTATGTCTTCATAGGCATCTTTCTACCAGATAAAAGCGTTTGTCCTGACTTAAATGTAGAATTTCATCTGGGTAAGAAAAGACTTCTTCCCCCATAGTTCACCACAAAGACTAATGACTAAGATATAAACCTACCGTGAAGTAACTAACAATATTATCACATTATTCCTTGATCTTTGAATTTTTGTATACCATTTCACACATCTAAAACTCTTTTGGACCTGTGTTTCTAAAGGTCTACTGTAGTGAAATTTACATAATATACTGCACACTGAGGTAAATGACTCTTTAAAATTACCTGTATGGCAAGTGCTCGAGCTACAAGACTTCTAAGATATTGCAAAGGATCTTCTGGACCTTCCCACTTGCTTTGCCATGTGACAGGACACTGAAATAAAAATATATTTACTGAATATATTAATTTCAAATCCATTTCCATTACATTTTAAGTTGGCAACTTGAATGAAAATAAATGATTTGGAGATAAAAATTATCTACAAAAACAAAAAAGGCAACACCAGTAATATAATGATCAAGAACATACAACCACAAAAAGAAAGGTTGTATTCCTGCTAATTCTTTGTGTGGCCCAGACACACTGTTGATGGAGAAATTGCTATTCTGCTATTCTGCTATTCAATAAGGAAACATCAGTTGATTCCACAAATATTTCCAAAAGGCCTAAGAGCATTATTTCTTGGAAAGTCACAATGTCATCTCTCAACTGCAGCCAGTTTTCCACTCTTTTGCTGCAGCCTCCTCAGACTTCAAAATGCAGTTGTGTGGCTTTGTGGTAAAGAGGATCTGACACAATCCTCCTGCATGATTATTTTCTCATCACCTCACAGCTTTTGTAGAGCAACGCCTGAGAAAAAAAGTCCTGCAAGATTTCCCCATATAAATTTCTCTTTGACTTCAAAAAGAAAGGCTTAAAAGGGCATCTGTTAAACCCCCTCTTTATAAAAAAAGGATAGAAACACTAATTTTACCAACTCCACAGGAATCTAAAGCATACTGAAAGTGACTGCAAGATTCTCTAATTTGTGAGAAATAAAACTAATGCAAATCAGTCCCTGTGGAATACTGCACACTACTGAAGATGCTGAGCAGAATAAACAGTTTATACTGTTTAATATTTACATCTGCATTTTTCAGGAAGTTCCCATTTTAATAGCATATGTACTGAACGGGTATTCAAAATACGATCACAGAAGTTTGTAAAAAAAGGTATCTTTCAAAGTAAATACTCCATGTTTACCATTTATAGATAAAAACCAGAACATAACTAGATTCAAGGATACTAATTAAAAATTAATTCAATAAACTACAATATATACAAGACAATTAATAAAACACAGTTAATTGCATGGGGTTTTTTTCTAATTAGGATTTTTTTAAACTTATTTTTCATTTGAAACCTTGCATTTTTGCAGCCTCTTCTACTAGATGTGCTTTTACAGGCAGCTCATTAATCTATCACGTACAAGGCATTTGCCTAATGTTGCTGGTATATCACTCTAAATTACTTTAAGTCTAAAGAAATAGCTTAGCTAATTGATATTAGGTAAGTGTGTCTCAGATATGCTTATGCTCTTTTTGGCTAGGGTGGAGTTAATTTCCTTCACAGTGGCTAGTATGGGCTAACATACCAACTTTACACAAATACAGCACATCGCTGAAAACTTTATATGTCATACACTTAACGATTTTTATATTTCTGTTAGTAATCCAGCAGTTTCTTCTGGTGCTAGCATCTTAAAAGAACTACAATCTTAGTGGGTTTAAAATACAGCTTTTGAAAAATAATCTTTTGCTACAAAACACATGAAAACACTAAACAAGAAGAGTGCATAGAAAACACATGAAGAAAATCACTTTAGGATGATAAATATAGTGAGGTTTAGCTGCCATGCCAAGAACGTGGCATTAGCCTCTCTGGAAGGCTGCTGAAAAAATTGCTATATGGTTACAATCCAGTGAAGTGATCCATGTCAAGGAAAGTGGGCAAGTAAGCAGATGAAGCAACAAAAGCACTGGTCAATACATGAGGAAGCACTGAACTGATGCTTTGAGAGGTAAAAATGCATAGAATTTTTAAGAAACTTCGCAGCAAGGATCAGCCTCACAGCTCCTGCCAGTTCCAACAGAAGTGTGCAGATGAGTATACAAGTAAGCTATGCTCTCTTGCTCAGTAACAAGAAATGTAACTGTAAGAACTGAAGAATGTCCATTAAATGTATCTTTTCCATTCACTATGACTTGGACTTTAGTGCCAGTTTCTACCACATAGTCAAATCATGTTTAAAAAGGCAACGAGATTGCTAACAAGAAAACATAATTTATTCTAAATGCACAGCAATTTTGTTAACAAATGCTGTCTTGTTAATCTAAAAAGACAACAAATTTAATTATTGTTTCAATTAGAATTTGATAGATCAATAAATGTATAACTATCTTTTTAACAGTACTTGTTCTTCACATGAAGATAAACAAGATGCTAATAGGAATTACTGCTCATTGCAGAAGCAATCTCAATACCTGTGCATTAGCATCAACAGAATTTATCATTTACTGGAGGTGAAACAAACAAGAGTTTCATGTCACATCAGTGTTTGACTATCTTAACACAATTATCCAGGTATTAATGATAAAGCATGTAAATTTGCTGTCACTACTTGTACCAGGTTATAAACATGCCCAGTTTGATGCCAAAAAACAGAGAGAAAGTACACATACAAAATTTGAGTGATTTTCTTGTCTATCAAGAATATGGGGTGAGATGATAGGCTGGTATGATAGGTACAGCTTGTCTAGTGAGGTATGACAATACTCCATACCAAATAAAAGCAAAGGGAACTGTTATTACAACTTGAATTTTAAGAAAATGTAAAAACTAAGGGATAGATTTACCTATTCTACTGGCTAATACATTTGACTATCTAGCATGACTTGGTGTTTGAAATTGAAATAGTATTCCACAATTTCAAATTGGATTTGTCTTTACGTAAAAGCTTGATAAGAGAGTAATGAAATTCAGAATCTTCTACAAATACTTCTGAAATTTTTTCCAGAAACAAATGGCTTTGTTTTAGAGTTTCCATCTTTAAAAAACCTTCTATTTTAGAGTCTTTATCAATAAAAAAATTTAGAACATGAAAATGCATATTAGATCAGCTTCCTTGTGTTTTTTCAATGCTTATTATAATATATACAGTCATTAAAAATTACTTACCTTCTGGTTTAACAGAGCACTTGCTAGTGCTTGCACTTCAGAACTCAGTAGTGAGGTACCTCTGATGACTTTACTTAAAGAAGCAAGTGACTGATGGACACTCTGCACAAGGCGAATGGCACCGAATTGTTCCAGAGCAATGAATGATAAGATTGGAGATCCTTGTTGCTCTGCAGGAGGAGACACCTTCTGATGGATCAGGTTCGAATTCTAAGAAAGAACATGTGATATCCAGTTAATAAACTCAGAGAAACTATGATGTTGTATAACATATTATTTGTTTAATTCTTATTACTTCATAGAACCTTGTTAGCTTTGAAGTACTAGCAATATCATCCCTTTTCTGACACTGGCTTAAAACTATAGTGAAAAACTTAAAACACTACTGAAAGTAGTGTCTGAGACATGTTCAATAAAGGCATCACTCTTCTGAGACAAGTCTGTTTACCTAGTTGCTTCAAAAGTATTTGAATTGTTGAAAAATCTTCACTTAGCTGAATCACTCACTGCTACTAATATCTGTGTTAATGTGTTAGTATAAAAAGCAGTGGTGCACTCAGCACAACAAAATTTTACTGGGTACTGTAAACTATGCTGCCAGTTCTTGCTTTGTGAGACTAGTTCAACATGGAGTTGAATTAAATAAAATAAATACAAAAAAATATTATTTTATGCATAAATCTTGAGTAACTCAGACTCTGAGAGGAACTGCTGCTCTCACACTTACTTCCCTTCCATTAAAGCCACTAAAAATCCAAATTTATTAAATAATTTCAAGAGTTGGTGCAATTTTGAAAATCTTAATTCATATGCAACTTATTACGTAGATCTATTTTTGCCTGTGTTTGGAAACTGCCAACCTGCAATATCCCAAGATGCTGAAATGAATTCCCATTATAGAATTAAAATTTCTTTGGAAAATTCTATGAGACACAAATGCAAAAAGTAAACCTTAGCCTATTGGAAAAAATGTTTTGCTATTTGAATTTTTAGTAATTTAGTACAGATAAAAATCAGATTTTACTTTCTCTGAAATATGTTGCCTTAAAATAAAAGGTTTTAATTACTTTCCAGGTTAAATAAATTTATGAATTGTCACATGGCATCTTGCTTTCCAGAACACACAGGATATTTACCTCTATAATCTTTCCCAGGCACTATGTCATTGTCAGAACTTTTACACTTTTAATTTCAAGCTCATACTGCACTCAGCTACCAAGCTAAAATACAAGAAGCTAAATGCATAAGCAATACTTTGGCTTGTGACTGACCAACAGAAAAAATGAAGGATAAAGTCTTCCAACATTGTTAAAAAGGTATGCAACAAAGTTACTGATCCAAATGCCAAATCATACAGTATTTAAAATTGTTATGCTTTGCATTTTTTCTTAGCATGCATTCAAAAATCACAGTACCAGCTTCACATCAGTTTTTCTGGCAACATAATTTGCTGAGTATATGTAAATTGTAATACAAAACTAAAATAAACTAGCTGATAATTTCTTATTGAGGTGTATAATTGCACAAAATAAAGAAAAACCCAAGACATTGCACCTTGGAGGGTTTGCTCAATCTTTGACACTCTTTTAATTCACAAAAGCTTACTGAAAGAGAAGTCCTCTAAGTTCCTCAATATCATCCTTTGCATAAGAGTCTCCCATGAATTTCGTATTAATTTCATCACTCTTTCTAATGCTTTCCCGAGAATTTGTTGAAACAACTCATCTGTCATTTCCATAGGAAAACTAAACATGAATACCAATATCAGCTTATACATTTAATGTCCTATTACATTCTCTCAAAATCCATTATGTATATGACTCATATCAGCTTTTAAAATATGTGTTATGCTCATGACCAGCTTGGGAATTAAGACGAAGAACTGCTGAAGTACTGAGTGCTTTTCCTAATCATAAGAAACTGAAGGTAGATTCTGATCTTTAATATCAAATACTGTATTTTGCTACCAATGTTAATCAGGTGTATTTTGAGACTTGGATAATTTTCCCTCTTTCAGTTGTCTGTGTTGCTCTCTTAGTATAATATAAGACTTCATCAAGTCTCATCTAAACTGTCCCAGAGCTTTACTTTGTTACCTTCTTAAACTTAAGCTTTTGCAAACTCCAGTATGTTTTGAAAACTGCCTCCTCAGAAATGTAACAAATATTAAGAAAATAAACTTATATACCTTTACTAGTTCTGCATTTGATTAAAAATGCAATTTTGGTGATGGTGATGGGTTTTAGAAATTTTCATTACCCTTTTCATGTACCTATTTTGCCTCCTCCTTCCAGTCTTTCTGTCTATTTTTTAGGTATTAGTCTCTCACTGTTTTTCACTTGCTTTTCATTGTTGAAAATAAACTAAAGAATGACCCTATATTTCTGTTTCACCGATTTTACTTCATGGAAAAGACCCTGTTGTTTTTTTAAAGCTGAGGTAGCTAATGAGGTACCAGGTACATGTGATCCTTGGGGCTGTTCTGTACAGTGTCAGGAGTTGGACTTCAGTGATCCTTGTAGTACCATACCAATTCAGGATATTCTCTGATTCTATGATTCTACAGTGGTTTAGATAAAAGAGCAACAACTCATTAATTTTCAAAACTACTTCCGCAATTTTCTTGCAACATTATGCAACTTCATGAAAACAATTAGCTACAATTTACAAACATAACAAAATATACAGAACACATAATTTATAAGCATACATTCAGTTTACAACTTCGAAGGAATTGCTGCTGAGATTTTTATGGGTGGGCATTCTAACTTTCATAGAGCTGATATAGGGTTTTCTGAAACAAGGCAGAAAATGCAGCCACCTTACAACAAAAATATAGCCCTGGTTCCTCCCTCTCTCTCCTCCTGAGAGAGAGTCATTTGGACATGATGAAACACTTACGCAGTCCCCCTGTGCCGTCATAGTTTCATGCATCTCTGACAACTACTATATGGTGGGCAATTCCCGAGTTCCACAGGACAGTGACGTCCAGCTGACCCAGTTATGTGACAATGAATGCTTATACAGGTTCTAAGCCACAGTCCGTCAGGGCAAGGCTGTGTGGGAAGAGAACTGACACCAGGACAGAGACTGGTTGAATTAACTCTGATTAACTCAAGGGTCTGGCCCTTGCCAACAGTCCGTAGCGCACCACTTTTCCACATTAAGGAAGGGTTTTTAAAATCTGTGTAACATTTGACAACTTACTCAGTGAAGACTTTATTTTATAGATCAACAAGTCTTTCGTGCAAGCTAATACTGAGCATGTGAGTATGTGGCTTTTTTCTAACTAAATGGCAGGTTCATTAGAGTTTAATTAATTTGATAACTGTCAAGCTGTTATTAATTTATGCTGCAAAACACTGTAAAAGCAGTTTTAGGACAGTATTCATTACAAGGATGTTTTCAATGGCAAGAATTAACACATATGTTTTCAAATGAGGCTAACATAGGTGAAGATGTCAAGATATTCAGTATTAGTTCAGAACAGCTCAATAAAAAGAGAAGTTTGCTTGTGTAATTTCAACACAGATGCACACAAATTTGAAGCACATTTTAAGTATCTATTTCATTTAAAATAAAATGTAATTAAAAATTTCAGAGTCTGAATTCTGGCTAGACTAATAATCAGTGGATGAAGGAGAGGCAACTGCTCTAATTCTATTCTTACAGATAAAGAATAATAAACTTCCCAGTTCAACAATTTCAGGATATCTGAATAATTGGTAGCAACATTTAACAGGGTCTTGCATCATGTACGGTCTGAGAGAAAAAATGAAGCCCTGCCAATTACCAGAAATATTTCTGAAAAAGTAACAACAAGTAAGTCCTCACTACCGTATCAAGATGTAAAAAAGTTATTTCCCATTTTGAAAAAAGCTAAAATTTCCAAAGTACATCTGCCATTTATGCTGTTTGGCCACAAAGAATGGGACAGGCTCTGAAAACTGAACAAAAAAGACTCCAATTCACAGAACCACAAAACAGCCGAGGTTGGAAGGAACCTCTGGAGATTGCCAGGTGCTCAAAGCCACAGCAGGTTGCCCAAATCTGTATTCAGTCTCCATCCAAGAATATGACCCCTTGGATCTTCACATGTTCCACACTACCCCTGGCAGATGACTGGAGCCTATGTAGGAAAGCTCCAAGGCTATGTCATAGTCTGAGGGCCAGACAAGCCTCAGCAGTCTTTCCTCAGCATCCCACAGCAGAGCCCCTGGAAGGCAGCAAAACTCCCTAAACAACAGATGAGGTCAGAAAAGGGGAGCATCCTTCCTCCCAGCTGCAGGGAATTGCTCACTACTTTTCCTTACCACTTCCTCCCGGTGCTTCTGTGTGGATCAGGTTTAGTTGGCTTTGGAGTTTCATTAAAAGTACAGAGACAAAAATATGTCCACATAAAGAGACTATGATTAATCATTGAGACGTAAATTCTACAGGACATACCTATGTTAAGAGGTGAATTTTGCCGGATTTCAAAACTATCAGTACATAGATGTACAACAACTGTTTTCAAGGTATTTGTAAGATAATCCTTTTTTAATTAATCCGTGACTTACATACTCAACATGGGAATAAAAATGTTTAAAACAACTTAATCTCTGTCTACATATTAACAAACTTCTGAGTATCTTTTTGTCTCTGGAGTAATGGACTTCAGGAGTACTTTTTTTAATTTTACTTCTTCATATCTGGGAAACTCTTTTAGTTTCATATTCTCTGCCCACTCATGCATAAATAAAATAATTCATGATTGTTAACTTAAGCAGCAATTCAACTATCTTCTTCATTCCAATTTCTAGGTCTTTAAAAATTCTGCAAACAAAGATGATGCCTTCACTGGACTATCAATCTAAAATGAGAATGTAAAACTTTATGCAATGTCTGTGAAATATTAAAGATGCCTAGGCCTTTTCAAAGCTTGAAGCAATTACCGGTTGAACAGACCACAAAAAACTAACTTTGATAAAGAATATTATTATTTAAACTTTTGAAACACTCAAGGAAATGTTCTCCCCACAAAAAAACAAAACAAAACAAAACAAAACTATAAAAAGTCAGAAGGCATCCTATTCTAAAGGATATATTCAAAATATTGATTTTATTATCTGCTAATAGCATAAAACCTTTAGAAAATCAAACAAACTTCAAAATAATACAGAATACTTGAATGGTTTGGGTTGAAAGGGACTTTAAAGATAATCTAGTTCCAGCTCCCCTGGACAGACAAGGATACCTTCCATAGACCAGGCTGCTCAAAGCCCCATTTAGCCTGGTTTTGAGTATTTAAGGGATGGAGTATCCACTAGTTCTCGGGGATACCTGTGCCAGAGTCCCATCACCCTCTTAGGAAAGAATTTCCTTATATTTAACCTAGACCTACCCTCTTCCAGTTTGAAGTCATTCCCCTTTGCTCTGTCCCTACACGCCCTTGTAAATCTTCCCTCTCCAGCTCTCTTACTGCAAGGCACAATAAAGTCTCTACAGTGCCTTCTCTTCTCCTAGCAAACAACTCCAACTCTCTCAGCCTGTTTTCACAGGAGAGAAGCCTTGCAAACAATATAAAAAATTTTTGTACCCAGTTACTCTGTAAAAAATTTAATTGCTCTTAGGAATAGGTAGGAATAGGTCATGCCAACCAGGTCTTACGCTTACTGTGCAAGGCTCCAGCACTGGCCTTCTAGATGTGTTATCAGCTTAGAAGAGCTTGCTGTGTGAAGTGGAATTCAGTACCAGGTGTCTCCTATTCTAATGTGATGCTGGGGATAGCATGGGATAATAGCAAACATCTTGAAAATATTCACAGTGTGAAAAGAGAGGCCTGAGAACTATGACCAACAATTTGATGGTCATGTAATGGCCATTGAGAAAGGGCACAATCAAGAAATGGCAAGGCTACTTTGTGCTCTTAGGCAAGAGGCAATTATGCAGCAAAGAAAAACAGCCAAGTGACACAATAAAGGTACCTTCTACAGCCTGAAAAATAACCTCACCTAAGTGCCACTCAGCCTATAGTTCAGGAATTGAGGTAAAGGGCTAAAAAACATATGAAAGAAGATCTCAGATTAGAGGGCAATGGTAGGGGTGAAAGAAGAGGTCTTCACCAGGCCCAGCTTTCCTTGTCAAAGAGTCCTCAGGAAATCTTAATTACTTCCATGTAGGTCACTATCAAGAACCTCAGCCACCAGTACCAGCTGTGTCTTCAGCATCATGGCACTGCATACTCAAAGCTAATTTATGACCCAAGTTTTAAAGAGTATGTACTTTGAATTTGCAGTACTAATGAGAAACAATTCTAGTTCTAAAGAACTAGATATTAGCTACATGTGCTGTTATTAATGAGTATTCATGTAGTGTCAATTTGTTTTACTGTTTACAACTGGTCTCATTTACCCATCTTTCAAACACTGCAATCAAAATCTCTATTTTTGTTATTGTTAACGTGTAATAGTTAATTGTGTAATATGTAATAGTTTCATGTGAGCTTTTAAAAAAAAATTACAGTGTCACACTGAAACAGACTTTTTTTTTACAGGATCACAGACCTGGTTAACAGAAAGCCCATTTTCAGAGGCCACAGATTTCAACAAGAAGTCATCTGGCATCAGAAAACTATTTTGACACACAAACATGATGCATCATACACTTAGCTTGGATTAGATGAGAATTTAATAAGAGATTTCAAAATGTAATGGTAAATTCTAATGTGTACCTTATGTCTGTTCTTTGTATGTGGTTATTTGAGTAAGGGACATCTTTTTCTCATTACAGTGCTGCTGTGTACAAGACATAGTTTCAGGCCACAACATCTCTGATCTACTACTTGATCACTGGGGATACAAAATAATGGTTGAATGTCCAAGTGGGCACCTAGCATGAGGCAGGAGAGATCTTTCCCAAATGTGTGTAGTGTCTGCATTTACACACATCGCATCTGAATGCACATCTGGAATAAGAATTAAATGGTTGGAAACCAAGCTTTACAACATAAGTTAAAAAACACCATCAAACTGAACCAAGCTAGACGAAAAAGGAACATAAAGGGAGTGATATTGGATACTGCAGAGGGGATTTTCATGAACTTCAGTTTAAAGGTAATACCATATTACAACACTATAAAGGAAAAACTATTGTATTTGAGATCATTAAACATTACCTTATGAATATTAGATAAACGAAGAGACTAAATAAAAATCTGGAGTACATTAGCATTTTTCTTGGAAACACATACAGGATGTTAGTCTCATGTTTTGAGTGTGGTCTCACTTCCACATGGAGAAAAAAGGTGATAGCCGGTTATATATATCACATACAGATTTCACAGCTAATTGTGCACCTTACATTGTATTTTCCACCTCAAATGCATTTCATTTAATTTTTTTTCTTATGTTTCAATACTCAAGGTAATTCCTTAGACTGTATTTTTAATATAGTTACCAGAAAAAGAAGTTGTCATTTCAAATTAGGCACATTCCTACCTGATTAAGCTTCTTCCATAGGTTGAGAACAGGAGAAAGTTCTGTAGACCATATTTCTCTGTCAAATTTGCAGCCAGCAGTTACTGACCTACTCAGGATCCGAAGCTGTGAAATGACCTGAGTGATAAGAATACAAATGCACTCTTGAAGAAGGATAAACAAACTTCTTTTAGTACAAAAATGCCATACACTAGCAAATACTCTTCCATTTATCTATGAACTACCCTTTCCTGCATACTTAATTACTGATCATGATCTGATCAAAACCACAAACATTATCCATATTCAAGTACAAAACATACTTGAACTTCATTCATATTAAACCACAAAAAACCCCCTGCATATTTTCTTATCACAGTAATTGTCTTTGTTAAATTATAATTTAAAAACTAATGAGGTGCATAATTAAGTAAAAAGCCTCTTTTCCACAAAATTTAGAGACCAAGCTCGAGCTCTGCCTTTAACTGGGTTTCATCTGTAATTAAAAATGTAAGGGAAAAAAACTCCCAAAATATGTTACTAAATACATACAATAAATACCAGGGACCAAAACTCAAGACAATTGTAAGAAATTCAATCTGACCTGACCAGGATCTCTTTATTTGCATATCCATGCTACCTCAATCTATTTAAATGCATACCTACTAAAAAAAGGAAAGCATGAAATTAAAAAAATAACTGCAAACCTTCCAGAAAAAAGGGGAGCTTCTAGTTCATTAGGTCCAACTGCCTTTTATTGTTAGCAACCCTAGTAAGTTCACAAATCAATGGATGAAATACATTCATACATTTGGAACAAAGGCCACTGAAATGAAAATTCTTCAGTGATACTACAGTCTGTCCCTTAAACTGTATATAAACCTACCTCCTGCTCTTTTTGAGGCATTTTCATTAAATTCTAGTTATTTTTCACAGTGCATTTTTTTGCAAGACATGTTAGAGAACAACTTATTAATTCCCTCCTCATTCACTTGGCAATAAAGAATTAAGCTTTAGAGTAAAAATGTATTAATCATTCAGAAGGTCTGGACTATTAAATTGCAACACAGACAGAGAGAAAGTCAAGTTGTTTCTGCTGGGATTTGACTTACTTTCTAGTCTTTAAAGATGTGCAATGATGAAGTGCTTTCTCTTGTTTTTCATTTTCTTTCACTGAAGCAGACCTCTCCTTCTTATTTATCAGCTTTGATAGAGACTATGAAGTACTACAAGATGATAGTGCATCCAACCATCATTTCAACTTCTATAATAAGCACTGACCATGAGACTGTGGTTTAAAATCCTGAGAGAAGATTATAAGGCCAGTAGTAGAATCACAACTTTGGAACTCACGAGAGTAGATTTCAGCTTAGTCAGGGATCTTTTTAGCAGGAAGCAGTTGGTAATTGTTTTGGAGGGCAAAGAGGGGCCATGAGAGCTGGTGAACCCTCAAGAAAAATATTCTCAAAGCACAAAACCAGTTCCTTCTGATGCAGAGGAAACAATCACAATAAGTAAGTCAAAGAACAATCATGAAAGAAGATCATCATGGATGTAAAGGAAACTAGTAACCTCAAATCATAGAATATGCAGTTGGAAGCGATCCACAGGCATCACTGAAGTCCAACTCCTGGCTCAGCACAGGACACCCCCAAGAGTCACACCATGCGCCTGAAAACATTGTCCAGATGTTCTCCTGGATTCTGCCACGCTGGTGCTGTAACCACTGCCCTGGCAGCCTGTTCCAGTGCCCAAACACCTCTGGGTGAAGAACCTTTTGCTAACATCAAACCTAAACCTCCCCTGACACAACTTCAGGCCATTCCCTCGGGTCCTGTCACTGTCACCACAGAGAAGAGATCAGCATCTGTTCCTCAGCTTCCCCTCATGAGGAAGCTGCATTGAGGTCTCCCCACAGAACATGGGCACAAGGGTGGACTACCCAGTAGAGGTGGAAAGACATTGCTCACTCGTGTTAGGGTCAAGTAAGGAAAGCCAAATCTCATCTTGGTTTAAAACAGCAGTCTATGCAAAGGCCTAAAGGGATTCTGGCACTATTCTGGTAGCTAAAATGAAAATATGAGCTACTGTTCTTTATAGCTTCTGTTTTATAAAATAACATTTCACCCTCTCATTCTCATAAGTTAATTTTAAACTTT
This sequence comes from Sylvia atricapilla, assembly GCF_009819655.1. NCBI lineage: Eukaryota > Metazoa > Chordata > Aves > Passeriformes > Sylviidae > Sylvia > Sylvia atricapilla. Next base: position 39,527,122 of record NC_089141.1, on the reverse strand, counting down.
CATAATCCTTTGTGTGCCCCAGCTATTGTGTATATCAAAAAAGATTCTTGTTTAATTTAGCGAAAAATTAATTTCTCTGATGAATGTTTTGATCATAGTATCTTTATCATTCCTGCTATTCTTCCTCATTTTCAGTCTGCACATATGCAAATGTTCTGACAAGCAATACAGATAATAAACACACATTTGTGCCTTCCAGATATCATTCTTTTAGCTATAGTTTTGTATCTTTTAATTTGTTTTTGGGTAGTTGCCTGCCATCATTTGCTAAGCAATAAAACATTTATATCAAATACACTTTAACTGGTAATTTGGTACGTAGTACTTCATATAAACTTGCATATAGTGCATACTATAAAGCTGAAAAATGTTTATATGATTGCTTTGTGAATATGGGGGATTGAAAACATTAACTCTGGTATTCATTTCCAAAGTGCCTTTAGAGGTATAAACTTGTATCTCCATACAGCTGAAATTATTCTGAAAAGTAGTGACTGCAAGATCAAATACTTAAACTATCTTTTTAACTCTACTGTATGGGGTTAGCTGTCTTTTTCTAATTATCTAATTATAAAATTTGTCAATAAAGTTTAAATAGGAAATACAGTATCTATCCTTGCATTTAATTTTTTTCCTTCAGTGTGCCTATAGTTTCTGCTTTGTGTATTTCATCAATGTAGCTCAAAAATATTGGGTTATCATTGTCAAAAGTTAAACACTTAAAAGTACAGAATCAAAAGAAATCAAGTTTTAACTCTGTAACACACAATAATCTTCATCAAATGTTCATTGAAACCTTTAACCCTTTACAGTTCATCCTATTTATTTTCTCAGGTATAGCAGGTATGATGACAGCATAATTTACTCCTGAAGTTTCCATGAGAGCAGTTTTCAATTCACTGTAATTTTTTAATATTTTTTTTATAATTAATGGGTAGGGCTGAACCTTTTTGCACTGGTGGCTCTTTCGGCCTGAATATTTTTTCAAAATTTTAACCTAGAATAGTCATTTGCACTCAAGACCCAGATGAAAATACAATTGATTCATGTCAAAATACTCAGGCTGACCTCAACTTTGAACTGCTTCAATACTCCAAACTTTTGCAAATGGACTGCAAATTTGATGGCACGATATCTGTCTGAATTTGGAAAGAATTACAGACTGTAAAATAGTAACACATATTACTATTTGAATATACAAGTTTGATACTAGAACTTGAATGGCGTAAGTATTTCATTCTCACAAATCCCAGTGAAGTTCCTTACAGTATTGACCAGTCTATGCTACTTTGAATCAAGCAAAGCTTGAGAAAATGTTTACTCAAGTAATTCTCAAATCACTATTTTCAAATCAGTCTCTTTTTGGATGTTATGAAAATGAAAAGGGAAATTTATTTTTTTAAATAGGATCATAGAACAATTAATCCTGAAAAGAATCTAAGGAAGTCTCTAATTTAATCTCCTGTTGGAAGTATAATGAGCTTTAAAAATCAGACCAGTTTGCTCAGGGCTTCTTCTGATTTTGAAAAATGTCAAGTTCAGATACTGAACAACCTCTCTGGATGACCTCTTCCACTGCTTTGCTGCCCAAATAATTAAAAGGTTTCCCATAATATCAAATCTGGACCTTTCTTGCTTCATTTTATGTCTTGTAAAAATAGAAGGCAAACACATGGACTGGGACAAAGAATGTATTAGGATTGGGAAGGACCTGAATAAAACCCTGAGTGGGATATATGACCCTATTAGATTTCTCAGGTGTATCACAGAAGTGTCCAAGGGATTGTGGTATGTTTGCAGTTGCTCCACTTGGATGTTTTCACCTTCAGGAAAGAGAAATAAGTTTTGAGTTGGAAGGGAAACTCAATTTAAAAGAAAAAGGATAATCAGGAATACATTTCTGGGGGTCATATGAAAACCGAAGCAACAGGACAGAAATGAACACACAGACTGGATAACTACCTAGAAGGAAGAAGACCTTGGCTGAGATAACAAAGGGAATATGATTAGGAATCTGTATTTAAGAAGATGAAACAACTCTTGCATTGAAAGAGGGCACTGTACACAGTCACATTAGGCAAGCACAAATTCACCCGTACCTATCCTTAGGCACTTATTCAAAGCTTACTTAAAGCCTACTCAAAAATAATATCAGTTTAGCCTCCCTAAATAACCCATAAGGTCTTAAGTGGGATAACTTGCATTTGGAAGGTTCTCTAACTGAGTATACAGGAAAAGTAAGTTCCTTACATAAGTACCTCAGATAGATGGGTCTATGCTGTGGAAATCAGAATGTGGATATTAATTTAATTTCCTGGAAACCTAGCTACAAAGCTTGAGAAGAATTCAGTTTCTCTCAATGTACTATATATACAATACCATCTGGCCAACTTCAAAACTTCAATTTCAAAACATACTCTATATTAGGCTTGCCTTGAACATGATGTTTCTATGAGCACATAGCAAGATCAGAAGTGACCAGCACAGATGCATACATCCAGGTCTGTGGAATCGTATCCTTTGCACTCTAACCCAGGTATGTACTTATAGTACTAACAGAACTGAAAATTTAATCATAGATGTATAATACAGAGTACTCAAAGTAAGAGTACTTTTACAATACCTAACCTTTGAATGTTCTCCCTTGTTATTGAAAGGTATTCTTTCTATATATTATACAGTAAAAGCTAAAGTATGTTGTGCTAGTTCACACCAAATGTAAATCTGAATATCTGGAATAATGAAGAGTGAAAAAAATCTACCATTAAGCAGGAAAAGAGTATCTTCATTAAAAATATGAGAGGGATAGAAAAAGAGGTAATAAAAATATAAAAGCAATCACCAATGATGGTCTGTTCACAGAGGGGTAAAAAGATTATTCAGAATCACAATCCTTTGTAGAATGTCTGATTTAAGTAAGGTTAACTAATCATAACAGTATTTATACAAAAAATTCAAAAGGGCAATTTATTTGTGAACAATGCATCTAATACTGATGAACAGCCAACAGAAACTGCTACCAAGCATTTTCTCTATTCTTAGTGGAAAAATTCATGCACTGCATGTTTTTTTCTGAGTTATCAGCACAAAAAAATACAAATTGCATATATTAAGAAAGGTGAGGTGTTCAAACAAAGAATGTCAATATTTATTTACTTAATTATTAAATATGTGTCCACCTCAGCTTTTTAATCTATTGCATATTTTTTAGTGCATCTACAGACATATGCTGTTATGATATTAACCAGCACATTGCAGTAGAAAACATGTGCATCTAGAGAAATTATGACAGATAATGAACAAAATCGAAAGCAATAAAGACAATGAGTGTTCCCATTTGATTTACTATGGAACTACTAAAAAGTCATGTTTTACCTGAAAATTAAAATTCTTGGAAAAAATAAAAATGAGAAAATGTCAAGATTTTAACTTTTCTTTCTCTTAACCTTAAACAAGACAGATTTCTAGGAACACAAAATCTATTTCTATTCTTTACTCATGTACAAGATGAAGAAAAAGTCTTGCTTTCAGTCATTCACAACTACTGCAAAAAATGCTACTTCATAAATGCAATATATAATAAACACAGACTTACATCTAAGTGTTATATTCATTTCAGAATCAAATTTTATACACAGCATTAAGACTTGAAAAAGAAGAAAGTAATACAGTCAAAATAACTTGTGAAATTCTGTCAGTGAATTAAAAAAATCTCAGATTTATCACTTCTGGACCCAATATGATTACTGTTCTAAGAATGCAAAGCTGGGAAGATTTGCTAGTCAGATAACTGGTATTTTTTTTTGAGATTATGGAACATATAAAAAAGAATTTTTATTTTTGTACAGAAATGTAGCGAAGTCTTCTCAGTAAATCTACAGATGTCAAAGCAGATACTCTACTGCCATCTACCAGTTTTAAAAGGATGTAGTCTTAGCAGTGAAACTTCTTCTTTGCTCCATTTCTCTAAACGAAACAATATATCCCTTTACGCAGATATTTCTGGTTTTATAAGACTTTACTGCTCAAACGAAAATATGAAGCTATAGCTTAATTACTTTGGTAAATACTGTGAAAGTACTAATCCAGTGCAATTCAGCTGTGTCTTTAGTGTGTCACAAGAGGAAGCAGGTTTCTGCATGACATCCTTTCTGGCAGAACTACGTGCTTCCATACTGCTTCTTACAGCTTGGCTGCTGTTCCCTCATTGCTGAGAAAGTAGGCTAAGACTGAGCTGGCATTGGAACCTCTCTGACTCTTAGTCCCTGGCCGTGTCCCTTACCCCCTCTGCAAGAACAGAATCCATAGTGGCTCTTAGGCTGAAGGCAGTTTATTGGAACTTGTAAGCAAATCATTCCTACTGCGTGTGGATCAGTAAGAGACTGCATGTGGATCAGTAAGAGTGTAGGTCTATGCTTGCTCTTTTCTGGTTCCATCAAGGCCACCTCAAAGCTGCACTTTCGCTCATTAAGGATCTGAAGTAGGACTGGACTCCATACAGAGATACATGCCTTCTCAATCAAATTCAAAGTAAATGTGGCAAAGACATTGACCACACCTGTATCTTCCTTCATACAGAAGCAGATCATGTATCATATACCTTTGACAGCAGGAAGACCCTCTGTAGAGCAGGGGTTCAGGGGAAGAAGGAAGATCAGCAGTGTGCTATATATAGATGGACAGCACAAGCCCTAGGTGAACCTTCTCCTAAAGAATAACTGAGTTTTACTTCATAGAGGTCCACAGGATATACAATACCTGCAGACCATGAAGCTAAAAGGAATGCAAGAGGTGGTTTGCCTTAACTAATTACACACCCTGACAAAATTTAAGGAGACTGGAAAATAGCAGCCTGTTTTTAGAAGAGAACCAACTTCTCATATGCAGAGAACCACTAATATATTTTCATATACACAGTACCAGTCCTATGACAATTAATAAGGTTATTTGAAATGTTACATTGATTCACTAAATGAGTAAAGAGATGTTTTCTAGCTCTTTTTGTTAGAGCACAGTACTGTGGCTTCCACTCCATCAATGGCACAGCACATTTCTTTCATGCATCATCATAGGTGTATTCAAAACACTCATATTTCCAAAATTCCTTCTAAGTACTCAGATCTCTCAGGTGCAACATAAAAATTATAGGTTGACATTACTCATCAATTTCTACTAAAGACTCTTAGTCATGTATTTGTGATGTGGGATGTAATAAATGTCAGTAATTAAATGCTCTGAGCAACTGAAAGGTTTTATAACTCCTAAATTATTTTAAGAAAACAAATTTATGTTCATCTGGAATCTACAGTAATAACCTAAGAATTTCAAGAATAACAAAAATTGCTTTTCAATAATTAAAATAATTTTCAATTATTATACACATATTACTCAATGTGGCATAATTAGAATTACGAAGGAACAGTAAATATAGAATTCATGCTCTGAGTCCTGTTGAGCTGGATTGTGAAAGAGAAAATTGTGTCTGTTGACAAACACTAAAGAAGCAACAGCTATCATTGCAGCTGCACCTTAAAAAATAACCACACACCAAAACCCAATTATTCTATATACAGTAGAAATACTGCAGTCAGATGTACGACTGCAATATTGGGTGGACATACTATAACTTTTCTTTATCTGACTTGGGCAATAACAATTGTGGAGATTTGGTGCACAAACTCAAGCATGATCCAGCAATTTAAGAGCTGCCAGTGTCCTCATACACCCCCCTACACCTTCAGTCTTTGTTGCTCTCAGAAACAAGGCAAAAAGCAGCACTGGAACCATGTATCTTTTCACAGTTTTAGTAAGACAGAGAGCAGTTTTAATCTAAGTAAAAGGATATGCAAGGAATAGCAGGAAGAGGTACAAAATCAGCCGGTGACTTGCTGAAAATAAGAGCACATCAGAAACTAATTAAAAAAAATAGTAACCCAGTGATAAAATGCTGTTTCACTGAAGTCAGTGAGATCATTGCAATTACATTTAATGAGGCAAAATTTGCTTCATGTTTCCTGACCCTGCTTTGTACCTTGTCTACTTTGCTAGATTGCTCTACACTGTTCTTCATTATTAGTTTAATATTAATTTTAACTTGAGAAATATCCATCACATAATAAAAAAAAGTTATAAAAAAGTTATAAAAAGGTAACCTTTTTCCTAAAACATTTTTAATTTTCAAGTACAGACAGAAGAGCAAGAGTATTTATTTTAAGTAAATACTGTATGTAGTAGCTACACTAAGGTTGAATTAGCTATTCCTTTTGGTTTCTGATGGATTTCATTAATGAAATTGTTGTTTCTCTTTAAGAAATCCCATTTATAAAAAGAATAATTTAGTGTGAGATTTCTATGCTAGGATTAATTCCTGTGGAGTATTCCATTCAGCAACAGGATTTTGCCTGATTTTGTAAACTTGACGTTGTTCAGACACCATAATTTTCTTAAGTCAGCTGATTCAATGTGGGAATATTAATTCATTATGTCGAGTTTCTGCTAGGACAGTCTCTCAAGTTTTCAAACGATTCAGCTGCCATTCACGATGAGTATGAAATGTCATGGTATGAATCACAGAATGACAGAATGGTTGGGGTAGGAAGGCACCTCTAGAGATCATCTAGTTCAACCCTCTGCCAAAGCAGGTTCACCCAGAGCAACCACACAGCACCACCTCCAGACAGGTTTTCAGTATCTCCAGAAGAGGAGATATTCAACCACATCCTCTCTCTGACAGTCTCTTCCAGTTTTCTGTCACCCTCATATTTAGGAAGTTTCTCCTCAGATGAACATCCTGTGAATGAGTTTGTGCCTGCTGCCCCTTGTCCTGTCACTGGGCACCACTGAAGAGAGTCTGCCCCCATCTTCTTGATACCCACCCTTAAGATATCTGCAGATCTTAAAATTGATAAAATCCCTCAGTTTTCCCTTCTCCAGGTGAAACAAACCTAACTCTCTCAGCCTTTCCTTGTAAGAAAGATGCTTAGTCCCCCAGTCATCACAGTTCTCCCTTGAGTCTCCTCCAGTAACTCCTCACCTTTCTTGTACTGAGGAACCCAGAGCTGGACACAGCACTCCAGATGTGCCTCACCAGGGCTGAGAAGAGGGGCAGGATCCCCTTCCCTGACCTGCTGGCTCTGCTCTTCCTGATCCACCCCAGGATCCCTCTGACCTTCTTGGCCACAAGGGCACTGCTGGGCCATGGACAGCTTGTTGTCCACCACCAGGACCCCCAGGTCCTTCTCTGCAGAGCTGCTTTCCAGCAGGTCAGCCCCAGCCTGTGCTGGTGCCTGGGGTTGGTCTTCTCCAGGTGCAGGACCCTGCATTTGCCTTTGCTGAACTGTGTTAGCTTTTCCTCTGCCCAATTTCCCAGCCTGTCCAGGTCTCACTGAATGTCAGCACAGCCCCCTGGGCTATCAGTCACTCCTCCCACATGAAAATAAGTATGAATACAGGCACAGATCATTCCTAGGCATTTTTAAATACTCTCTATAACACCGTGCACTGGAGTTCTGAATAAAAGCAAATTTATATTTATAGCAATGATCTGCAAAATGAGATTTTTACTCAGAATGAGAAAAAAAATACAAGCTTTACGCTATGTCAAAGAACTGCATCAACAAATTTTTCATGGGAATTACAGCTTACAAAATCCTAAATTAAGAGTTACCATTTAGTCACAGAATCCCTCTAAATACCATTATTTGCAAATCTGCATCTTTATATTTCAAAATATATGTGAAAAAAGTGTATTATTAATGATGACTTCACTGAAGGGATTTCTGAAGTGCTGGTTAACAGCCCATATTGCAAATGCAGGCAGAAATTATTAGTAGTATTTTTATATATGTAGAGGATAGCCATGAAGTAAACTGCAAAATTAAGGTTTTGGCTTTAAGGAAGTAAGACACTGGTATTAAGGGAGACGGGAAAATATGATCCAGTATAATAAGGAGAGGGAAAATTTCAGGCAGTAGCATGGACAGGACATTAATTTCAGCTGATTAAAAAGAGGAATGAAAGACTGGTTTTGAATGAGCTTCAGAACAAGTTCCCTCATTGTGCAGAAAGGCTAGGATTTTTAGCAAAATGACTGAGTAAGCATGGAGTATCTCTGTGGATTAAAAGGCAAAAAAAAAAGGAATATATAATCGGAAAAAATCAAGGACAGTGAAAGAACTCGATTGCTTGGGCAATTCAAGATGAAATTAGAACAGCTAAAACCCAGCTGAAGATAAGACCAGCAGGAAATGATTAGGGGTAAAATTGGTTTCAACATGTGGAAAAAGTTCAAAGACAACATAGGGTATTGGCCAAATGTTAGCGAACATAAGTGAGGCATGGTACATAAAATCTGAAGTACTCTACGGCCTCTGTGCATGGTGTAGGAAGCAGAGAAGCAGATAATACTGGGAACTAAACAGCCCATGCAAGGAACCTGACCACACTCAAACACTAACAGGGACCTCAATCCAGCTGCTGGCCACTCCCCAGTGGTGCCCCAGACACCAAGTGGGGTGGCCAGTTCTGCTCCGTATCTTCATCAATGATCTCACCGAGGAGACTGAGTGCACCCTCAGCACACTGGCACACAGTGGGCAAGTCTCACAATGTCAGCCTCACAAGCACACTCCCTTCCATTAATGTGAATGACAACCTTGCCTAAGGAGGCATAATGGTGGGAAACATTCACTTGCTTTAGCAGTTGAATAAAGTAAAACTGGTAACAAATGAAATTTGAAATGTGTTGGTCTTTCACTACCCTGGAAAACAAAACTTGCAAAAAAATATGTCTGCTTATGAATAAAATCCCTTTTTTGTCTTTGAGACAAGCACTGTAACTTGCATATGTTAGGATGCTTGAAATTTCACTTTCTCCTCCTGAACTTTTCAATTTGAAATTGAATACTTACATATGAAGTGCAAATGTGACAACTGTATTTACATAGTTAAAATATTCAAGGCGGAAATGGCAAAACCAACTATTTTCAAAATCCTGTTCTAATAAAAATCTCATTTTTCAAACAGTCCAGTTTTCAGAAGGAAAAAAACCCTCCTGTATCCTGAGTAAGCAACAACCTCATAGTTACAGCTATTTTCTTTAATCTCTTAAATGCTCATTAAAATCTTCATTATACGAGTTTTAGACATGCTGTTGACATTGCTACAAGCTTGATTCAAACTTCAACAAAAGAAATCGGTAATTCCAAAAGGTGATTCACTCCTTTATTTTAGATGCCTAAGACAGGCATAAATTATTCCCTGTAGCTGCTTGTCTTTCCTTAGTAACAAAAAATAAAATGGATGACTACCTAAGAAGAGGTATTCATATGATAGAAGCTACAGAGGTATTACACTGGGGTTTCTTTAATTTCAATTTGCTTTGAATTTGGCTTATCATCTTTTTCTATCATAGTAGATAAACATTTAAAAGAAAAATAAACAAAATAAGAAATTATTCCAATATCAGTCAGGGGAATTTGAAGTGGCTTGAATCAATAAATATACCACAAGCCTTTTCTAGCAGGATTTAAACAAAATAACCTCTAGGAGCTGAACTAAAAATCTGACAGAACCTCTCTGTGTATTTCAAAGATAAACTCTAATTCCATGGTATCTGTTTTTAAAACACCATTGACTAGTTGGAAATGTTAGAATAACATCTAAATAAAATATTTGGTGCTAACACAGGAGGTATTTTAAGAAATATTAAAACACTAACTGAAAATAGTATCAGTGAAGGAAACAGGATTTCACACATCTACATAATTCTCTTTATGGCAGGTATAAATACAGTATCTCGGAGCTGGACTGTAATACACAGGGAGTCTAGATAACCATATAGATTAGCCACCTAACTCTGAAAAAAAGAAAGCTTTGTTAGATGACTATCACCCTTAGAAAATACTTTTTCTATTATATTAGTTTTGCTGCCAATGTGTAGTGACTATCCAAGAAAATATGTCTGTTCTGGTAAATAAAAGGGGAAGTTTGTGACTTCCAGCAAGAAGGAAAATTAAATTAAATCTGAGAAAAATAAACTACCTCATATCCTCTATCCTGTCACAGAAGATGAAAGACAGATTTGGATTCTATTTGAGACTATAAAATTAGTATGAAAAATGTTCTTAAAGCAAGTAATTTTGTTGCAAAATCTAGACCACCTAAACTGCAGAGTATCACTGGCCTGGTTGAAAAGCAAATAAAACCACAAAGGGCAAAATACTGGAGGAGAAATACTTCCAGCAAGTTCAGCTGAAGTGAACTGGAACCCAGTTAATATTTAGGTTATCAGTATTCAGAGATCAAAAATTTTAATTCATATATAAAATCTACAAATAAATATCTTTTGTGGTATTTCTTTGAAAATTTGGTGAGATGCTACAGTCTGTGGACCCTTCAGCAATGAGTCCTAAAGGCTTATTTTACACCTCTGATGTCCTAAAGCATTTTGAAGATGTATTGGGTTGACTTTGGCTGGCCACCATGTGCCCACCAAAGCTGTCCTATCACTCCCCTTGCCAGCTGGACAGGGACAGAAAATTTAAGGAAAGGTTCATGGGTTAAACTAAGGACGGGGAGAGATCACTCACCAGTTACCATCACAGGCAAAACAGACTTGAATTGTGGAAATTAATTTAATTGATTGCTAATTAAATCAGATTAGGATAATGAGAAATTAATCTTCTAATGCCTTCTCATCATCCCTCATTTCTTCCTGGGCTCAACTTCATTCTTGAAATCTCTGCCTCCTCCAATCTAAGTAGTGCAGAGCAACAGAGAACAGGGGCTGTGGTCAGTTCATCACACGTTGTCTCTGCCTCTTCACTCTTTCCCTGCTCCAGCATGGGCTCCCACTTACTTGAGACATTACCCCGTGAACTTTGAAAAGCAAATTTCAATTATGCATGCACAATCAACCTCAGGAGGTCATAAAAAGTTACTGCAAATCCACAGACTTGCCTTCCACTTCTGCCATCACTGGGATGGTGGACATAAAAGAATCCAGATGCTGTCCAGGTATAGAGAGACTGTAACTATCCTTTACCTTAGCAGGAAAATGTGAGAGAGCACTCGTTTATTTATGAGAATATCAAAAACAACCTATTCTTCAACTTGGCTGAGACTTAATCTGTGTCATATGATACTCTCTGTGAAACATTATGAAGTGTAAAAGAATGCTGAATTCCTGAGGGAAGATATTATTAGAATTATTAAACATAGTATTGTATACAGAAACTAGCAATGAGCACAACACATGCTAGCCATATTCATTATCATTGGCAGTCATATTTGAAGAATCCTGTGCAACTTGCCAGTTACTGATTGTCTTTTTTTCTCAAAATAATTTAGTGTATTATTGAAGAATGTTTAGATTACCCAGTGGAGTGATCATATATAGCTACTCCTTACAAGCTGCACTCATTTGCGTTCGGCAGGATTTGCTGGGATCACTCAACACATGCTACACTCTCTAAAGTGCCTGCAGTGAATGTGTTTGCTGTGCAAAGAAAGGAGACAAAACAACATCCCTGCATTTTCATTTCATCTGCGTAGGGTGGTTACTGGCAGTAAGTCACATTAGTTGCAGGAATGGTAAATCTTGGACAGAACTGGACAGTTCTTATTGCTTTTCCAAGGTTTAAAAATACATATGCAGGTCTGTCTGTTTCAGTCTGACAAAATTCCATTTATCATGTATGATAAATTTTATTTTGATGATGACACCTATGTCTAGTTCTATTACAATTATAATGAAGAATGAGATTTGTTGATAAGCATCCATCCAAGCACAGAACTAAGAATAAGAGATGAGTCCACTGGCACCAAAAGCCCGCTTTGCAAGAAGGTCACTGTAGAGGTATCTAAATTACAGATTCTTCTCAATGCACAGGAAGCCTAAAGCAAACCTCCATATATTCCAGTTGTTTTAATGATTGGTTGTAACTTAGACTGGGAGACTGGACCACCTGAATATAGGCCAACATGCAGGCAAAATACAGTGCTTATCAGATCAGAAGAAAGGAGTATGACTGTAACTAAGTGGTAAGTACTGTTGTTGAGTACGAGTAAACTGAGTTGCAGTACAGAAAATCTCTACTGGTGTAAAACAGGTAGGATGAGGTATACTGACTCATGCAGCTGCACTGTCAATGGGGTTTTTAATTCTATTTTAATGCACTGTTCTGCAAAGAGAACATAACAAGAGATGCGAGATTATTCATGACCATATTCAACATAAGAGATGTGTCAAAGACTTGTTCTAACATCAGGTGAGGTGGAAACAAAGAGACACCATGAACTCTAGAAATCCAGGCTCTAAAAATTTTTTTTATCTTTACCTACTTAGAGTAACTAGGCACATAATTCAGAAAAAAATATTAAGTCATGTTTCTAAAAAGATTATGTCTTTTCAAGGAATTTTTTTTAAAAGAAGGATTTTACCAGTATGCATTCAATATTAATACTCTCTAAATTACCCAACAGAACATAATAACATTACAAGACATAATTTCTAATAAATCAATTAGTAATTGCCAATGTAAAAATAATACTGGTAGCAATATTCAGCTTTTGAATTAGAAAAGTTCCCTGCTGATAAGAAGCTGTGAATATAATCAACAATTGCAAAATCTCTGCAAAAAGACCCTTTCTTTTTACTGATGTTTTAGGTTTACTCAAACACTATCAATGCATAGGTTACAGAAGAGATATCTGCATGACTTCAAAATGCTGCACTGTGTTGGAGCCTATTTCTACTAGAGCAAAGTGTGTTGCTGCAGCAACACAGGCTATCGCTTCTAGGCATGAAAAATTAATAATATTGACAGAAAGTCAACAGAATCAGTGAAGTAGTGGACATGGTATTACACTTCACCTTTCTGATGCTACAGACATGGCAGCTGAGCTGGTAGCAACTGATTTCTGACTACCCTTTTTCATTCACCTTTGCTTTGCTTTAGCTTGGTAATGGATTTCTGAGAAACACTCCTCTTAGAAAACAATCACTGAATTTCCAGTTGTGAACCACGGGATCACCCATGGATCTAAAACAGCTGCCAAACTGTCAGAAATGGAAAGGGAGTGAGGGAGAGGCACAGTTTAAGGAAAATCTCGCATTTCTGTAATCTGAATTTGCCTAAGACTTAAAGAAATACTGCAAAATACTATTGGAAGGATAAGAAAATCTCTCATACGACAAAAAAAGTCATCTCACAGAATCGTAACTGGAGCAGTCTCATATTTTCAAGATTATAACCCATAGTTTACAGTTTATAATCAATGCTAGGGGAGACCAGTTCAGCAGGGTGCGAGTTTACATACAAATGCACTCATTATCTATTTCCCTTCACAGAGGAACTCTGAGTCTACTCTGATTCTCAAACACTAGCATTTTTAACAACTGCAGATTTTAACAAGTTATAAAAGCACAGCCGAAATAAAAAAAAATATGCAGCTGTCTACAATGAATCTGAGAGAAACAAAGGCATCTAAATGGATGTTTATGTAAATGATTTTAAGACAAAATCAAAGACAGCTACGTTGAGGCTCAGAGCATGTAATAGCTTTGTAATAGACAAGTTCTTGAGTTCATCCTATTACCATATGCACCTTCATCCTACTGATTTGTCTTTACATATCTTTTTGTTTTCATGTTCTAAAGAAATCACAAATAGTTTGACAATACAGATAGGGATTTAAGTGAACAGAAATATTTAAACAAATTTACCAGTACTATATTTGATAGGGAACAGATGCAATACTCAAAGGCTTTTTTTTTTTTTTTTTAGTAGACCAGAGGTCTTACACCAAGAGAAAATTTCTGCTTACAGCACTTTTTAAGTGACTGTGAACAAATGCTTAGATGCTTTTTTAAAAAAATGTAATTTTTACTTTTGAATTCATAGGAAATTCCAGTTACAGGAAGCTTGCAACTAATTTTGCCAAGGAAGGTTAGACCATATGATCACTGAAGTTTCTTCCAACCTATGATTCTGTGATTTAATTTTTTCCCCTCTAGAACTTGTCCATACATAAGACTGCACATCAGGGCTGGGCAGAAAATTGAAGAGAGCCTTGATATACAGAACAATTCACTTCATAGCTCTGATTTAAGATTCTCAAATCCATCAACTTTCATGTTATCTGACACAAGTAATTTACCAGTCAAATAAACTATGCTAAGGAGTATTTAAAAGATTTGTACTGTTTAACTGCACTTAGACAGTAATTGTGTGCTCTCATCCAGACTTCACTTAAAAAATCACATTTCTAACTGGAATGGAATTTTTTGACTAACTGGAAGGATTCTGGAATTTCAGGAAAAATTATTCAGAATTTATATTTCAGCAAAAGCATAAAATCTTACCCATATTCTATGTGTAAAACTATCATACCACTCTTCAATGTGAACTGAATTATACTATCAGAAACCTTCTCAATAATTCTCTGTTCATTTAAGTTCTAAATGAATACTCTTGTAACTAAAGACTAACTGTTATTATATTAAAATATCCTACAGACAAAAATCAACATATTAAAAAAATGCATCAATTTACTCTGATTTTCTTACGGAAACTGCATTTACGAACAGGTGGTTGGGTTCTTCAGCTTATAATGGCTGCAGAACAGATTCAGAAGTCAGTGAGAAATGCTAACTTTACCTGGGAACTGATGATACGTTGTGATGAACGAGCAATATTAGCTGGCAGGCCAAAAAAGTCAGGTTTATCATCTTCTGGAAGGCTTTCAATAATATTACGATAATCCTGCATTAGAAGAAAAGAATAGACAGAACAGAGGGAACTTTTTATTCTTCTCATGGAAACTAACAGCACGTGCTGAAAAGAATTTCATTAAGTGCACAGCATAACACAAAGATTAAAATAAGTATATAAGACATGACATATTATGGTAATCTTATTTATTGATTCATTTCTATAAATACATTTTCTTTATCAGAAACTATCTTTTTTTATATAACATTTCCACTCAAAAACAGCAAAAACCAATTCTGATTACAGTGATGCTACCAAATGAAAACAAAAAATGCCAAGACTATCCCTGAAAAGTAGGTCCAATACTTCTGTTGAAAACTTAAACGTAAGATTATTGACAATACAGAAAAAAATACTGTGGCATTTGGAGTTCTAAAAAGAGTATAATACATATGTATAAATTTAAAAGCATTCACTTCTATTTAAACCTATGAAAATATTCACTCAAAGAAAGTGCAGTAGTTGAGGAAAAAATAGGTTTGCATAATCACTGGAGATGCAGAATAGCATCAATAGTGGTTATAGTGTAGTAGTCACTAGTTATGCTCTCTTGCACAAAACAGACACAGGCCTTGCAGACTAAGGTAGACTAATGGTGTTGGATATCTCTTTTATTGTGATTTAAAGGCAAAAATATTTACTGCCTGAAAGTCTGGCTGCACTCTGTTGCACATGTGCCAAGTGCATTTTGTCTTTGCTTGCAGGAGCATGTGCTGGATATGCACAACTCATTTAACATGGAATCTCACTTCAGAGCAACAACAGTCGACGAACTCTACACCAAACACTAAGGAAATACTGCTTGAAGGCACAGAACTATGAATTCTTACATACATAATTGTATAAGCTATCAAGAGATATTAAATGCTGTGCAGGCTAGAAAAAACAATTCATCTACTTGACCATATTATCTACAAGAACAGAGACCAGCCTGGTTTGTTTGTCCCTTCTGTTTTTATAATATTAATTCAGCACATCTACAGAAAATAAAAAATAGTGGTCATAAGAAAGTAACAAAACAAAAACAAAACAAAACAAAACAAAACAAAACAAACAAACAAAAAACACCAAAAACAAAACATAAATAAATAAATAAATAAATAAATAAATAAATAAACCAGAAAAACCCAAACAAACAAAAAAACCACCAAACCAAACCCAAGCAGTCAGAATCCAGGTAAAGAATGTAAAATCACATCAATTTACTTTAACTACTTATATCTGTTCATAATAGAAGTCTACTATGGAGTCCATTAGAATGCAAGTGAATCTTAATCACAGTTACAACAATAATTATATTGTGAAAGGACAAGGGGAGATCATTGTTCAGACTGCTAAATTCCCTCTCTTTTACACTAAAGAAATACTGAAGGAGAATCAGAATCCATACTGATCACCAAATAAAATGTCATATACCTTCCAAGGCCTGTCAACAGACTGTCAGAATGTTGATATACTTTGGAAACAAGATGGTATATTCAGATTTTCATCCAGAACTTGTAGGAATATTTAGCAGTCTTTAAAAAACTACTGTTATGTTAACATACTAATTATATAAAAACATAATTATATATTTATCATAAATTAACCCGATTTCTTTTACTCAAATCTTCATAGCTGGGCTGCTCTACACCACAGTCCAATCAGATATCATAAAAAAGAATAGGGAACTGACAGATTTAATGCTCCACACAAAAAAGATAATTTTCTGGAAAAACAGAGATATCCTTTGGATTGTAACTTTTGTTTTCTTCGTGGAAATATTTCAAGAATCGTTCTTGAAAATAAATTATTTATTAGGTGATAGAAGATGTATACCTACCAAAATACTGCAGGAATTCGGTAAAGAGATCGAACATGGGAAAGTACTCATCTTCTTGCCTCTGGCATTCAAACTGCCAATGATTCCTGAATTGAAAAGCTGCTCCAAATAGGACCGAAGAACCCTCATATCAAAGTAATTATCTACACGACCTCCATAAATGGCATTTTCAAACAAGCCATGAACAAATTCCCACTGAAAATCTTTGGAACCTATGAATTAATTAATTAGTATTAGTTTTGTATCACTGAATAGCATTGTATTATAAGCATTTCTTCTTGTCACTACAGCTCTTCAGGGTAATAAAGAGATGAACACATCAAATTTTTAATTGTTCTTCTATATGACGGATCAGTAAAAGCTGCAGAAACTTGTAAGAGTTTGTAAATACTTGTCACTGAAAAAACAAACATTTAATGTGTTGCAAATGAATGATTAGAAATTTTGCTTTAGACTTGAAGTGGTTTTGAACTAATTAGTTATATGGATTTCAGAAATTATGCTACTAATTTTGTATTCCTTTGTCATAAATAAAATTTCATACACTATTTTCTACCACAGTACCATCTGATCTTATCATATAAACTGACTGATTAAACCAAAAGCAGATCATGTTCCAAACAGGTGAGATTACTGGAAATGTCATCTTTCAAACACAAAGAGGTCCAGGATAGAAACTTTGCAAATCATTATGAATCACACAATATAGCACATAAATTTAAGCATGTTAATAAAATTTCCCGGTCAGACTGATGTTGCGTTGGATTACTCTGACCCAGCTATCCCACAAGTTCAAAATAGCTTATTTTTCCTTTTTATAATATTCTCTCATAGTTGCCCAAAATAACTACATACTATGTAGAGACAATGGTCTACTTGTATCCTATTAGATTTCATGTGCAGGTGAAAGCTTGATCAGAAAGGTACCCCCTAAAGTCTGCTGAAAGAAGAAAGTTAGGTAGGGGGTTACTGATGGTAACTGTTGTTTCCTAATGCTTCAATCATTCCTTCATAAGAAAAGATATTTTCACAGTAATAATTAATGATTGTCATTGACAGTTAATGATTCAATCTCTTCACCTTGCTGTGTGCCTTAAGTCTGCACAACTAAGGTCTAATTTCAGAAGTACTAATCATCCACAAATCCCATTTAAGTCAATGATTGTAAATTATCGCTATATATCAGTTCCTAATTTTATTTTGAAACTGTACAAAATGTAAGGAGTTTAAAAAAAATACTTTTCCTACATTAACTAATATTAAAAATTCATACGCTGGTTAACAAAACAATGAAGTAGGGTCTGTCTAATACTGAGTTTCAATATGAAGAATTCCTTCATATTCAATTCATATTCAATTCATTTATTCAATATTTAGGGGAACTCACACTGGAAAGGAATGGAGACATAATATTTCATCTTACAGGCAGCCCTGTATTTCCTGGTTCTTCCTCTGGACTCAAAAAGCTGAGCAGTATACTCCCTGGGCACCACGAATTATTGGTTTATCCAATCAGTCAAAAATGGATTAATGGTTCACCCTGTTTTTCCAGTTTTGCTTACTGATTATGAGCTCTACAGCATCTCCACTTTTCTATGATTGTTATTGAAAGATAAAGCTCTTAGTGAAGCATCCCTACTAATGGGACTTTTCTTAAGAAGTGACTTACCCTCAAAGAGTCTATCAATAATGTCAAAACCAGCACGTAGATCAGACAAAGAAAATTCATAAAACTTGGTCCAACCCTACCATGAAAAGAAATACAAAGAATTTAATTAGGCACACGATGATCATGAAGTAAAACACCAGTATCATGTGGTTATTGCATGCTGTATAATACTTAACGAAAAAAGAAACAATCTGTGTCTTTTAAAGTCCTTTTTTTTTGAAACATTTAATAGATGCAGTATAAAAAAAATTCAGTTGTAACAGTGCATTTAATTTTATATACTTACAAAAACCAGAAAATCAATTGAATATGAAAAGTATAAGCTTTATTTACTTCAACTAAAACTTGCCGACATCTGCGACTAGATCATGTATTGAACTCCAATTTTTTTATTTCTGAGGGTCTTTTCATATTTCAGTATACAGACATTATTTTCATAAATAGGACTGACTCTTCAAATATACTCTTTAACATATTCTCATAACCTTACTCCTTAATTCATGTCACTTCTCATCTGACCAAAACAATTATCAATTACTGCTACTATTACCATAAAAACATTGACCACTATATGTATATTTTAATAATTTGCAGTTTTTACCTCCTTTTTGGTTTTGGGGCATTAGTCTTTATGTAGCAGGAATGCATTCTGTGTATGTAATTCTCACAAAAAGCTTTCAGTGTAAATGGATAAAGACTAATATATGACAATAATAAATACTGATATATGGCAAATCATTTAGGAAATCCAGATCTCAAAGGTATATCCTGTTGCTCTATCATTTTACAGTGTACTTTGCATATGGATGGTATCATAGCAACAGTACATATGAGTCAGGATGAGAAATGCAAATGTGTCAGTAACACGCACATGTCCAGTGAGCTGTCCAGTGAAGTCAAGACTGCAGCTGCTCCACAGATCACAAAAAACTTTCAGCCAGCCACCATGAAAGTCATATTCTGGAAAGATGCTCCTAACAGTATCTTTGTTGGGGTTTTGGGACAGATCAGTCCACGGACTCAACACTATTCAAAATCCATTATAAAATACAAGAGCTTCTACTTGAGATTAACTACAGTCAATCAGTGTTAGAAACTGGTAATCTTGAAATATAAATGCATGACTGTCTGCACATTTGTGCAGTGGAATTAGAGAGAGCACCAATCCTACCTTCTGTTACTTGAAAAACTGGCCAAATGAACATGAATTTGAACAAGAATACAGGAGGATTCATGTGTCAGTTTAATATTTATTAAACTTTAAATATTTTCACCTATTGTACTTCTTGAACACCATTTTCAAAAGCCTGTTACTGCAAAAGGCAAAAAAATCATGAAGTTGAAACTAGCAAAAAACTCTCAAACATTCCAGACTATGCCAGATCAAATCCTTCAGATGACACAGTAAATTCACATCTAGTCTAAATAGAATAAAATATACAAGACATAAAGCCGTTTGCTATTTAGTGGGGTTTTTCGGTCTGTTTAATTTAAGCATTTTGCAGCCAGAAAAAAAAAAGTTTACTTTAATCAAAAATTTAAAGAAAAAAAACACCTCTCTGAAAATCATTATAAACCTCATAAGAAATTAATGATTTCCCTTGTTCTTCCTTTCCCTTGAAGGAAATTGCATGAAGAAAGTGTAGACAATGTCATCTCCTCTTTCCCTCCAGTATCTCTTTTCCCATGTCTTCCATTCAATTGTGTTTCTATAATATTTTTGCTGTCCCAAGCAAACAGGATTCACAGAATCTTTTCCACACTTCTGTAACAGTATCACTTAGCACATGAATCACAAAATAACCCCATGCAGGCAGAAGCAATTTTCGGAGGTAACCAGGATCTTATTTTGCAATGAATTCAGAGAAAATAAAGGCAGGCACCAGAAATATCCAAATCTTTCTCATTTCTGAATATGACCCAATATGACATGATGGAAAATATCTCCAAGAATAAAAGCTAATAAATGAGGCAGATTTTTTTTAAGAGATAGCAAATAAAATATTACCTGAGGGATATAATTTCTTCTTTCTTGGCATACAGCATGAAACCATGCTAAACAAAAGAGAGAATGTGCTCTAGACAGATTTCCCTTTTTGTTGATTTGCTCTGGTGTCCAAGATTCATAAGTTCGCAAGAGATTTTTTTTGAGTCCTGGAGGTGCCTGCATTGGAAGGAAAAACACTGTTCTAGACAGGAAACCTGGTATTTTTATGTGCTATTTTCTTAGATTATAACCTGGAATTTGTAACTTAATGAAATAGTACTTAATAGAATAAAATTTAACAAGAAAAAAACGTTTCTGATAAATGGCCTAACAACAGAATGATTCTACAGTACAAGTAACTTCAACATACTGAAGGAAATGGCAACCAGGTAACCAGGACCAACTTGTAAGACTGCACTACACTAAAAGAACTTAGTGAAAGCACAGTAGTCTATTAAAATACATCAGTATAAAACAAATTCAATTGTTTTCAACCAAAATAATTTTTTTTTCTGATTTTACAACCTCAGCTATCAATTACTTCTGTGATGTGATGAATGTCAGATAGCCTTATGCCATCCCCACACTCTGTTAGCTAGCATATAAACATAGTATAGATGAATGACAAAATGCAAGTTCTCAAATTTAGTGGTAGGTAATGTTTACAGCCACTAGAAATAACTACGTTTAAGGTGTAGGCAGTAATCAAAATTTCAGTGCTTAAATAACTGGATTCTCAGCTATTCTCAAATTGCTTGCAAGTCAGAAGGCAAACATAACTTAAAAAGATACTTAAATTATAATTTTGTGTTTTTAAAACTGTTTGTTGCTCTTTCTTTTGAAAAATGGCTGTTAGTGTTTGCATAAGATTACCACTGTTGCTCCTGACAAATAATTGCAAAATACAGCACTAAATTGACTTTTTTTTTTAAATATCTGTACCTTCATGGGTAACATTCTACATACATTGGAACATACTACAGCCATATAATAATCAAATATCATTTGACAAGTCATTGCTATCACTGTTCTTTCATGATAACAAAATATTTACTGCAATTGGAAAGGAGACAAAATTATTTAGAATATTGCATTTGTGCAAAGTTCCAATTATTCCAAAGATAGTGGAATGAGTCACATAGTCAAGCAGTTTTTACCATTTAAGTCCTCCATATGAGCAAGACAGTACTGCAAAACCCTTAAAACACCTGCAGTCAATGTAAAAGTGTTAACATTTTCAGCTTCTTGAAAGTCAGCAACATTGGACTCTAACAGGCAAAACCTCCACACTCCATTATGAATGGAAGACTTAGGAGCACTCCTATGAATGATTTCCATATTGGACACTACTGCTTAAGTATATTTATGATTAGACTACTTTCCAATCAGCTGGAGGAACATGGTTACAGTTATTCCTTAAAGCCGAGCCATTTCAAATGCAAAGGTCTCAATTTTGAGTAAAGGCTTTTAATTTTATGTTCTGCTGTAGGGGAGGAGAACTATTTTTGTTGAAAGAGTCCAGTGAATATAAAGCTACAGAGCCAAAAGGGAAACTAAGGAAGAGAAAGTGGGATTCTGTGACCTTCAGATGATGATATTCCTCACAGAGAAATTCCTTGTTTTCCACCCATGTAACAATCAATACCTGTGTTGACTTATGTTTTTAAGAAAAACTGATTAAATGCACAAAAGGATTTGGAGCACAAAATAGAACAACTACTTCTCCTAGGTAAACATATTTCCAGTTCATACTTTCAATTGGAAAAAGCATGTAGAAAAATTATCTTTCAAGGTAAACTCATATTTTTTATTACATGTAATTGAAATATAAGGTAAAAAATAGTTATTCTATCTAAACACATAGTCTGCTATACATCAAGATTCATTCAGTGTAAGAATCTAATAAAAGCTTTTCAAACAGATCTTACTTCATAAGTTATTTTCAGACTTGATTGAAGCAAAATTGGAGTAAATTTTGGATGAACTTCCGTAGTAAGCCAAAGACGAAAGTTTGGTTGAGGATGTAATGTATTCAATTCCTATTAAATAAATGTTATATATTGAAATAGGCTTTGAGGTGATTGGGGTTTTTTATACATAGAACACTATTTACAAAATAAAAATATCTTCAATTAGAAAGTTAGGCTTATCTAAAAAATCAACAGTTGCTTATACACATAAGGTTCAAGATGTGTTGCCTCCTCATGTTCTATATCATTGCTGTACTCAAATTTGAAGATCATGCTAGCTGTGTCAAAATATTTGCACCTTTCTCTTAGATACTAAATTCAGGACATAAAAATACAGAGCAGTTCTTTACTTCTTTTAAGTACAATACCACTAGAAGGCTACATCAAAAATGATAAAGGCTTGCAATGTGGGCAGCATATCAACAACAGATCTCAAATGACTTTCAAAACTAGCATAGCTATATTAATTTCTACCTCACTGTGGTACGCTTGGGTCCATATTCAAAGACTGTGAGAACTGAATTCCTGTACCTGGATGGAACTGAATTATGAATATGCCGCAGTCTCTTAAGAGGATTTTCAAATGTAAGAATTACATAGCCTCACACTTGTTAATGGTATGCAAAACAGGCAAGGGGATGTTCAGAGTCAAACATCAAATCTTAGTCTATATTAAGCTCAGCAAGAAGTTTAACACATTCAGTATTATGTTCATGTGGAAATAGTAAGACCTTCCTGACACATATCCATATTTTAATACTTAAAAGATCTGAAATTTTGTATTCAGCAAGGAGCTTACAAACATTTCATTACCATTGACTGTCTTGTTCAGACTACATGACACACGTCAGTGTTATCTTGTTTTGCCTTTCCATTTTTTCAGAATGGATTATAGAAATGCTGAAGGTACAAGCCACATGCTTACTGCTAGACAGATGACAGACTCCAAGCTCATGTCCATGGACTACACTTTACCAAAATCATTGAAAACTTGAAAATTAAGACTGTAGTAACTAGTAATTGAAGGAATTCCATTATTTTCTTCTGACTTTATTTGTTTTGAAGATTTCACGGTGATGCACATGAAAAGTAAATCATATAAAATCAATTTTAGTTAGCAAGTTAGTGATTTTACATGCCATAAGTGTGTGTTTCCATAAAATATGAGCCATTTTAATTTCAAATTAGCAAAAACCTCCTAGCGATTCAGCCTGAGTCTGCACTTCAGAAAAAGAGAACTACCAAAAACAAAGTCCTAGAACTAAGGGGGGAAACATAGATTCATAGGTCATGCAAAAACATGGACAGTATCCCGTAAAATACCAGAAGTCATAACTGGAGCATTTGCTCACTCATTGCAGTAGAAATACTCTACACTGTATGAAAATTAAAGCAATCACACAAGAAGGGAGCTGCTTAGATCTTAAGCAGTTAACCTTCTTCATGACTGAGGAATTTCCAAAAGTGTATTTTTAAACTTCAATTTTAAACATCACCATGGAAATGCCTGAAGTACTTCAGAAATGTTGCATGCTAATTTTGTCTGGTTTCCCGTATCATCTTCTCTATCTTCCCTCACCTTCTCCAATACAGGAAGCCAAGATGTAACGAGATGCAGGTTCTTCAAACACAGCCATTCTCCATTCTGAGCACATTCTCTTAAAGTTTGAATAGCCAGGTCAGCTTGGCCCTGGCCCATGGCAATCTGAAATGGCAGAGACAGCTGTATCAAGAATCCCTCGTACCCCATTTAACGGTTAAATACAAAATCGTGTTTTCAAGTTAGGATACAAACGTTAAAAAAAAGAGTGCTAAAGATAACCAGAATTTTCTCTAATTTGATAGGTTATTAAAGTAGGGAAAAGATTAAGGGAAACAAGCTCTTCTTTGCAACTTATTTATCCAGTTTCTGTACAAACAACATTACCTAGTCTTCTAATGGAAAATACATCATTTGGTGACGTATTCCCCAGGAAGTCAAAAAGTAATTTAAATATCAATGACTAAACTGCATTACTGCAGAACTGCAAAAATAAGAGATAAATGAGAACTAAGTTTCTTTTGACTGTAAGTTAGGAGTATTTTATTTGAAGATAAATACTCAATTTTATATTAAGACAAGTGAAAAACTAAGGCTGCTTTCTTTTCAGCTGGGACATATGAATAGTATTACATAATACTCCTTTCTTTTTATAGTACCACATTACAATCTATTTTGAAGATATACAAAACAAAACACCTTGAACCAAACAAGTTGAAAATAAAGAAATCTTAGCCAATGTGAAAAGTCTTGTCTTGGTACTATGATTCTCTGACTAGGTAGAAGTAAGCACAATACCTTAAAATAATCGAAAATAGCCAAAAGAAGAAAACTGAAAGTCACCAGTAATATAATAGCAGATGGCACAAATTCAGCATTCTCTTCTTTATCCCATGTGAGAAATAAATCAACAGAGAAGGAAATTCTTTTATGTTCTATTCAAATTACATGAGAAAGTGTAGGAAAAAAAATAAAAAATATTCTCATTAGTGTAACAACTTTCAGATGATTTGCCTTGAGTCCTGATCCTTAACTGAATACCATACTATGCTACATTTCAAAAGTCCAACATGTAAAGGATATTTAGAGATAAACATGAAAATCCATGTGGCAGAGTAAGAAATATGTGTTGTGCAACGTTCACAGCTAGATAAGATGGCAGCACAATCTAAATTTTTACAGTCTGATGGGAAAAATATATTACATCAGTTTATGTTCTAGAAAAGGAACAATTTCAAGGACTATTTAAAAGCAACATTAAACTTGACATTTTCCATTTCTATGCTAACCAGTGATCAGCTAGATAACAACTTCCCTCCCATTAATATGTCAAACGACAGAAGGAAATAATATTTTACAGAAAGTTATAAAGCATATTGGTACTGTGTATTTGGAATATTAGGAATTCACTTGACTCATATAATAATTTGAATTAGAATGGATCCTGGAAGGTACCTAGTGCGATCTTGTGCTCAAAGTAGGGCCAGGTATGAAAGATCAAATCAGGAGAGGGCTTTGTCCAGTGGATTCTTCAAGGAAGGGAACCTTCAAGCATGTAAAATCTCTCAAAATATTTTACAGAATTTCACAAAATATCTAAGTATTCATAAACACTGAACACCCGGTTTATGTTTTCTACTAAAGAAAGAAATGTGCAAATCCTATAAGCAGAGGAAGTGACAAAGTCTAGTTTTTACTGGGCTTTGCTTGTTTCTATTACTCCACACATCCTACATACATGCAGCATGTATAACAATTCTCAGCCTCTTTTGTTCCTCTCCATCCATCTTCTTATTTTTTCCTTCTCCACACTGGAGGAATGTCTCTTGTTTGGATTCTGCTTCTGTGAGCATGATGTGTGTCTCCTCTCCAGCCCATTTTGCCAATGGAATGAGAAGTAAGTGTCGAGACAGGTGGGAACAACAAAACACCACAGACACCAAACTATAATTTTACTTACTAACTTCCTTGGAAAACGAAGTAAAACAGGTATGATCACAACAAAATTTCACACATTGTCGTTTTTAATCAATACACTTATCTAAGACTGACCTGATGGTAGCACTCAGTATTTCTTTCAACACTGGCAAGTTCCTGTAATTCTTGAGACGGATCAGCACCAGGAGAAATTATTATCAAGATGGGCTCAATTTCCAGTGTCTCTTTATATAGACGCTTCATGTTCGGAGGCAATGGAGATAATTCTTTTATTCCTATAATTAGAATTAGAATTATTATGGAAATAAAGTGACTGCACATGATGGAGTGCTTCTTTATCCACTTTAGAGTTCATCTGGCTGTCAAGAGATTGGTTCAGCAGACACCATAACACTGGTTTTAAAATGAAGAAAAGACCCTTACAACATGCAGGTAGGCATAAGGCATCCCATATTGAGAAGAAGAGTGTTTCTGGATTTCCAGCTTGTCTTTATTTAGAGTATAATCTTGAGGAAAACATACAAAAAGAGAGGAGTGGAATGAGAAGCTATGATATTTGCTAAAACTAATTGCAGTGTGTATATCCACATGAAGAACTTCTCTCCTTACTGCCCTGAGAGCTGTACATGGCCCTTGGTACTATGATTATATATACTACACCTATTATTTGTTTTAATATACAACTTAAATGTCTACAATGTTGACCTAGTATACGCAAGGTATTTATACATGAACCCAAAGATACATGTATGTGTATCCTAAATTAAATAGTGTTAACTACATATTTTCATGCATCTTTAGACTGGCATTTAACCAGGAAAGCACTGAGTCCAATAGGAAATCACAACATACAGTAAGACAGAAGAGCCCAGATCAGTGACATCTATATGACAACTACTAAAAGGTGCAATACACACTCCTTTGAGGACGCAGTCTGTTTTCAGACTCGATCTATCTTATGTTGCACATAGAACAATTCTATATAATTTGTACCATAGAATCATGGAATGCCTTGTATTGGGACCTCAAAGATCATCTCATTCCAACCCCTGGACATGAGCAGGGGCACTTTCCACTAGACCAAGGAACTCAGCCTGGCCTTGAACACTTCCATGGACTGGGTATCCCCCATTTTTCTGGGCAATCTGTTTCAATGCCTCACTACCCTCACAGGAAAGAATTTCATCCTAATATCTAATCTAAATCTACTTTCTTTCACTTGAATTCATTCCCCCTTGTCCTATTGCTACATGCTCGTGCAAAGAATCCAGCTCCAGCTTTCTTGTGGACCCCTTTAAGTATTGAAAGGCTGCTAATATGGTGCATTTCTGTATAGCATGTAAAATAAAGAAATAAGCATGCTTCAGGTGATACAAAATGCATTTGTAGAAAATTCTTATGAACCTTATCCTCATAAGAAATTATTTTATTCCCTCTTCATTCACAAATTTCAAAATATAGGCAAAAGGTGAGAAAAGAAAAAAAAATCTGGATAAAACAGAATTGAAAGGCTTTCTTGTAGGATATTACAGCTCTTTAGAAATTAATTTTTTCTCACAGGAAAGCAGCCAAACGAGATTGAAAACTTAATAGCTTCCTTTAAAACTGTGTGAAACAGTTTAAGCTGTTTCACGGCAAGGACAATGAAAAATACATGGTAGAAAAAGAAAAGAAAAAATATTCATGTAAGTGTGACATCTTTTACTGGTTAGAAAGTGCTAGTCAGGATTTTGGCAATCTCACTGACATGCATGAAAAATCTGTGAACTTGTGGATGATTTACTGGTTTTGAAAATCCAAATGGAGTCAATGGTATTCTGCCTTCCTTGGTGAGGCTGTAGCTTCATGCACCAAAAACATTCCCTTGTGCATCATTCCTCCAAGGAACTGGTCCCAACACAAATAATTTTTGTAATACATTAAGATTTGGAAGATAGTAAGCAAATAAATTTACTCTGCATTCAGGTGTCTGCTGGTTTTTGAGCCACACACTACAAACCACTCTTGTCACTTGAGTCCAACAGACAGGGACATTGTCAGCATGGGCCATGTCACCATGACCAAAGCACCCTCTCTACCTACTAATAAGATTTGACAGAGAAGCTACACCTTAATGCTGAAAATCCCTGTCAGATGGGATGGCAGATATGGAGCCACTGAGCAACAAATAATGTCCACAGACAGTACAAAGGAGTAAGACAAAGTGACTTTTAAAAGTTACAGTGTCCACCCCGATGAGACACTCAAAACTGCTAAAAACTGAAGGAACATTTTTGTGTGTTGTACAGCAATATTAAGATTATTTGGCATATAGGTTTCAAACTTTGGATATAATAGATTTGAGAGAGGAAACTGAATGACTAGAACAAACAGACAACTGTAGCCCTGAACCACTCTAAACCGTGTGTATTTTTAAACAGCCAGTAAAAAGTATTACAGAGTTAGACAAAAATGACTGATATTAATTAAATAATCTTTTGAGACTCAGTGTATAAAATCTCAAACCTAGCAGTCTTTAAATGGTAAATGACATAAAATAATATTTATGGAAAGTCTGAGTCTTAAGGAGAGTGCAGCAGTGTAAAACTTAGAGAAAACAAGTTATCTTCCTTTCTTAATTACTCCAGTGTACAAGAATTAATTACAAGAATTTGACAGATCTTATTATATTTTCAATCACTGTGCAGAATAAACCAAACCATTTTAAAAGCACTTTTAAGAATATTTTACAAGAAAAAAAATCAGCAAACCCATTTAGAGCACATTTTCATATGCTAAAGCTTAGGGATTCCATAAGAATTTGAGGAATTCCACAAAAGAGAAACATAGGATAAAAAGGCTATTTAATTGTTCTGCAGAAATATCCTGGTGAAAAATTAACTTACCTAGGGTTTTACATGCAAAAAGGGCCATGGCACTCTGTAGTCTGTCTGGTCTGACAGCCTGGACCACAAGTACCTTAAAATAAAATATATTCAGGGGAGACAAAAATATATAGTGACAATTTAAAATGCAAGACTCTTCTAAGAATGATGAATTCTTTGAATTTATCTTCAGAACACAGTTATTTTCTGTGAATAAACAGAGCTATCTGATCACTGCTTTCCAAGACAATCTAATTAACTTTTCTATCAATAGAATCAGAAGATAGATGAATATTCAATGTCTACTTCTAAGCTACAAACTTTTCTACAATGTTTTATAAGAGATGTAGCTATATGGATAGCTAGAATGACAGAAAGCACACTTAGCTTTATATGAGTACCTAAATTCTATGCACATATATAGGCAGCAATGTCCTAGTTGGATTAGCAATATTTCTGGTTTCAGCTCAAACTAATTTATGAATGGCACATCAATCTAACAATGTAGTGTCAATATATTTCATAAACAGAAATATTCTTAATACTTTCTGTACAAGAAACAAGATGCACTGATCATTCCAGATTTACTTTCCTACCAATGCAGACATTTTCTGACAACACACTGCACACATAAGAAGTGCTCCTCAGCATTTCATTGGATCAAATATGACTCAGACAAATTCCTTTCCAAAATGGTTTATTCCTAAATTCCATGCATGCTATTTCAGGTATTTTCCTTCTCCACAAAAAACTCCAAATAGACAGTAGCTAAGAGCCAATCAACATGAACCTACATTGTCTAATACTCCATCCTTTCTCTGGATGTTTTCATGTAGAGTAACTTCAAAAGAAAAATCACAGCATTATTTGAAAGTAAGTAACAACATGTTTTTTTCCATAAACATGAAAGTGATTATATTTTTCTCTTCCAGAGAAAAAGACCCTCAAGTTGAGGAATGAACTTGCCTGTACCATATTCTTGGTGTGTTCTTTATCACCAGGTTTTCAGAAGTCATTTTGCATATAGTCTAAAGAAGCAGAGGCTGCTACTGCATTTTGTGTCAGATGTGTGAGTTTTCACATTCCGTGATGAAGTAAGATGCTCAACAGGCTGACATATCCAGCAGTAACAAAGCAACCATGAAAGAATTTTAATATCTACTCTTAAAATTAATTCCATGTATATTTCTAAAGAACTTGTTACCTTAGAGGGTATACTCAACTGCAGCTAATCTATCAACACTAAAAAGACTCAGACAACAGAGAAATAATAAGCACTATAGTAAAAAATATATAATTCTTGGATTAAAAAATGAGTTAAACTGTAAGCCAGTGTAGATACTGTCACTGTCTATAATTCAACCAAGCCTGGATGTGAAATTTACTTTCATTGCTGAACTCATAATTAGTATTATGAATGGAAAGATTACCTGCTGAAACAAGGAAATTCTTTTAACAACAGCAGATGGAAATTCTTGTTCACATATAGAGCTCTGAGAAAAAGTGCGCCACAGACTTTCATCTTCAAAGCAAAGGGTCTGATAGAGACCTGGGAGAGAAACCTACAAAACAAATAGTGTAGATTTAACTGTAAAGAAAAATAGCCATTTGCACATTGTATATTTTAATTCCAAATATCAGTATGATCACTATGGTGCAAATCACAAAATTCAATTTTATCCTTGGAGTTAGGGAAGAAAAGAGT
Organism: Sylvia atricapilla; assembly: GCF_009819655.1. Taxonomy (NCBI): domain Eukaryota; kingdom Metazoa; phylum Chordata; class Aves; order Passeriformes; family Sylviidae; genus Sylvia; species Sylvia atricapilla. Next base: position 39,496,853 of record NC_089141.1, on the reverse strand, counting down.
ACATTTTAAAATTAACCACTTGTTTACCTATTCTATGGGTAGACTAAATCTATATTTGCACTATAATTTTAGTTTCAAACCTTAAGGTTCCTTGATTTTACACTTCAGGCTTTACCCCTAAGTCCTCACCTCTAATGATGTTCTCCTATCTGCTATCAGTAATGGTTTGCTATCAGTGCATGCTACTGCTTCACTCAGTGACTCAATTTCTGTTTGTTTGTTTAAACCTCTAACTAACATGCTTGTCACACCATTATTGTCATTGTTCCTGATTCCTGGTTGAACAGAAATTAAATAGTGAACTCTGGGTTTAGCAAAAAAGTCCTTGCCAAAGACCAGTCCAGGTTCTTTTCCTTGCTGCTGAGCTACATGCAGGAGAAGAGGCTAAGTATTTTCCTTTAGTTCCCTTCAGGATCAGAGGACTTCAACATTGACTGGGGTCGGAGGAACCAATGCAAGAAAGAGTTTTTGTTTTAGTTCAGTCTGAGCAATCACAAACTCTGAAACACCTAAAAGATGTACAGAGAAATCTGATAAGGAGAATATTAATTTCTGAATTAACAACTCATGGCTTTTAGTACAATATGAAGTGATCTGTGAAAGTCAATACATAAGTAAAATCTACAACAAATTCTGTTTACAATTTTTCTTCTATCTTCCTATCTATAAAAATTGTAAAATTTGGATAGATTTACAGTATTTTCTACTCTCAGTAAGATGACAGGTTCACTCACATGCACTGAAATTCACTATTAGATGGGGTAGAAATGTTCATGAAAATGGCTCAGAAAAATGAGATTAAAATAAAAACAAAAACCACCTTGTTTTGGTTTGTTTGTTTACATGAATATATATAAACCATGGTTTCTGGAAGATAGAATAAACAGTTTAAAATAACAAAATCTTTTGATCTGACAAATACATATGTGACTATTCACATCCAAATTGCTATATGCCAAAACCAAAGTTCTTTAAATTTAAATTCAACTGACCACATGATGTATACCTTCAAAGATGCTACTGCCCAGACTCGGTCCTGTTCTATCCAAGAGGGAATCTGGTCACGAGCGCTTCTTTGTGAATCCTTATGGAAGTAAGTTACATCACACATGTAAGTTACATGAATTTTTATGAAACACTATATTCAGTAATAAGGTTGTGAAAACCATGTTTTAAATAAAAACATTTGCAACAGCAATCTTTCTGTGGATTTTTGCTAAGTTCATAAATGGCATAACAAAAAAGCTACCAAAATATTTAAATATGAGACATAATGTTCACAATTCAAACTAGAAAACTACTTGCCATGTTCAAATTTTTTTTAAAAAATTTATATCTTTATATTACTATGTGAAAAGTTACTCTTTTCTTTCATGTATCAATACAATTAATTAAACAACATGGTAAGAATACGACTTTAACTTTTCAGGATTAAAGTAAATGTTCCTTATTTCAAAATATGAAAATAAATGTAGCTTACTGATTTTCTGATAGTGTCTCCAATGATCACACCTGTAAAAGTCTCCCATTCCTGAGGGGAATAAATAAACAACTCAGGTATGTCACAAGACACCTTTAAGATTAATATGTAGCAGCATGTAGGCAAAGCAGAAAGATAAGCAAATTAAATCCTAGATTCTGAAAGAGTTCCAAGACATTTTTTAAATGCTAGGTGATGCTACCAGAATGTAGCTCCTTTTGCAGAATCCAAGCAAAGTGGCTGCAGTGCTTTACAAGAAAAAGAAGCAAAGGAGAAGTTTATATTTTCTCAGTACCCACAGTTCCTACCCAGACTGCCCATCTACAGACTGTCAGGAAGCAACAAACGTGGCCAGCAAGGAAACACATCCTGCCTGGTGGGGCATCAGCAGTCCCCACAGAACAGGTAAGTATAGAAATCATGACTAAAATTATGTACGATTAAAACTTTTAGACTTTGTATATGAATCCAGGAAGACAATTTTAAATCATTTTGTGGTTAGACAAGTATTTACAACCACTAGAAATTACATAAACCTGTATTTGGAGATGACAAGAGACAGACCAAAATTTCTTCATTTTCAGGTACTGAAATTTTGCATAATTAATATCTATATTCTATGGTAAAGATTTTTTTATTAAAGACAAAAGTAACATTAGAAATTTAAAAGTCAATTGACTAAGAGTAATAATGCTGACAGAAACCCCAGCATAGTTTTTGGCACCCATCAGTCTCATTGAGTCTTGAAACAACTCCCTCCTTTTTAATTACAAAGTGATACTCATCTCCCAGTTACACAGAAAATACTTGTGCACACAAAAATATATGGAGTATTTTTTGGTTTATGCAATACTGTTATGAAGAAAAGAAGAAGTACAATATATAGAGAATATATAGAGAACTTAAAACGACCTCAGAAAAATCCATACATATTGATTCAGAAAGAGAATGTCCCTACTAAGAACCAAGGCATTCTATAGTGTACTGTTGAAGTTGTACTATAAATTTCGTATCACTATGCAAAAAAAAAAACTAAATGCAGAAGGTACAATTCTTTTGGGACAGGGACTTACAATACTAAATTCTCTAGCAGCATATTAAGCAACTCCTAATCTCATCACATTAAAAGCTTTAGAAGAAATAATTTTAAAAGAATAAAAACTTCAGCTTCATTTTCTTCACTAAATATTTTGGACAAGCACTCTTCTCTTAGCAATTTAATTCAAATAACTTCTACCATTCAGAGAAGCAAAAAAAATTATTTATATTATTTGCCTGTTTTCTCTCTTGAGTATTTAGATACTGTAAGAATATGCATTATATATAACCTAGATTAAGCTGTCTAAGAGCTCTAATAGCTGATGGAAATACATGCTAAACAACAGAAACCAACACATAGGGCTCTACTTCACAAACACTTAAGAAGCCAGGAAATAATTTAGACACAAAACTGTGTTCAGGTTGCTGCCTTCATGACTTTAGAAACTCAAGAAAGATAAAGCAAGGTATTTTCAGAATAAAATACATTATGAAATAATAAATATGAATTAGGAAACTTTGGATGATGAAGAGCAGCCAGGATATTCTTCTGATAAGAAGATGAGTTATTTTTATGAGGCCACATCACTGCTGAAAGACTGGGATTCCACTTGGTCAATGCATATGTCTACAATGGAACTTCTTCTTTATCAGAAGGTTCCAACCAACTTTTTTTGAACCTTCTACCTTAAGCTCAAGTCTTTCATAAAATCAAGTTCCATTACTTCCTTCAAATGTATTATCTGATTTTTACCTTTACCTCTATAATGGACTCTTTTGTTAAACTGAAATCTACTATCATTTGATCTCCCTTCTGGTCCCTTCTAGTACAGAAAGCCATAGTTTTGTCTCTCCATTCCGTGGAGGTACTTAAGATAATTAAATGTGTCTTGACTAAGGATAATCAGCCATGTTTAAGCAATTGCATTAAGTCAATTATGCATACTGTTTCACTGCAGGCAGCCTTTATAAGATTAATCTGACCACACTACAGATAACTACAACTAAGTACTACACTTAGTGACAAAAACTTTTTATGTACTTATTTACTCCTCATACTAAGTTTGAGTAAAACACTTGAGGATTTTCTTCTTGAGCACTTACATTCTCTTGAAAAAGCTCAGGGTGCATTCCTCGTACAAAATGCAGAGCAAACATTAGCTGATCAGCCTGAAATAAAAGCAGTAAAAATGTATTTATGGACTTAAGAAAAGGCATATTTCTAGTTCTTCTTGTAAGTAACATTTCTTTAAAGAAACACCCCCAATTCCATACTAATGACTTAGTGACATATATCCTAATGCAAAATTGCTACATACCTTTGCAAGTTAGAGACAAAAACCTAACTCAAAGTGGGCAATGGAGTAGAGGGCAAAGAGGCCCCTACTATGAATTAGCATCAAGTTTTGGAAGGCACTGAAGTTCTTATTTTATTGATAAATATGAACATCATACGACACTGAGAACAAACCACACCATTTAACTTTTTCATCTTCTCAGACAAGGTCTTCAAGCAAATCCCTCTCACAACTGCATACTAGAATGCTCCCTGGATGATCTAGTACCCAAAATTTGAACAAGATTTGTTTGGAAGAATGCTAAGTGGCCCAGACCAATCCTGCTTTGACAAATTAAAGAGGAAAGATTGGCCAGTTCAAGTGTTCAGGTAAATTTCTTGGCACCATTTCATTTAGCAGCATTCGTGAAGCCTATGTACACATAGACAATAACCACAGACAGACAAAATCATTCTTCTCAATTCTAACATGCTCCTAATATCAGCTGTACCATTTATGAAGACCCAGTGTCACAGCTGTCTTTAAAATTTTTCATGAATAAAAGGAAGAATTAGCAGTGAATTGCTGATGGTGTGAAGAGTTTACTTGTTCTCTCCATTAATAGAACACAACAGTAAACTGGATGGACCATTAGTTAGAAGCTGCACAGTTAACATACTTTCAGTATTTTCTAAACTCCAGTCTGGTCACTCTTTAAATCTTTCCTACCAGAAACCTCTTCTCTGCCTTGCTTTTAAACTCTCTACTCTTTTCTTACAAAGATAAATTGCTGCCTTACATATTCACAAGATGCAATTACCTTGTGGAAGGCTTCATATACTCATGACTTCAAAGACAAACATTAATTATTATGAGACTATTTCATGTGAATCCACTTGGACCTTGATAAACAAAACCTCTTAGAAAGAACTGCCAGCCCTATATCCTCAACACAGCATTGATAGACTGGGGGACAGGGGTAGGAAGTGGCGTAAAATTTTCAAGATCTCTCCATTCTCACAGATGAAACTACAGACTTGCATGATTTGTACTGCTCAAACCATACATGCAGATCTACTACACTTCCTTCAGCCTGGCTCTTTAAGACAAGCACCTCTTGTTATAACTGTTTCCTGTGAAAGTAAAAGTCAAAGCTGAAAATGAAAGGCATAATTTCCCTAGGTTTTCAGTAAGAAAGTAAGAAGTGAAAAGACACCTGACTAAAATAAAGAAAAAAATACACTAAGAACCTTTTTTGGAGGAAGAACAAGGAGCAGACAGAAACAAACAAGGCAGCAGGTAGACATTTGGGACAGGCCGTGAAAAGAAAAAGGAGATTATCACAATGTAGGACTTTTAGAAACATAAAACCATCTAGGTTGGAAGAGAACTTTAAGACAACCAAGGCCAAAAATCAACCTCTCAAACCCACTTCTGTTTCCTTTTAAGAAAACCCAAACCAAAATACAAAACATTCCCAAATAATCACACAAAACCTTATATTTAGGAATGCAAGAATTAAGAGCGAATACAAAATGAGTGCTCAGAAGACTGTGAAGCCCATGACTGACTCTGAAGCCAGAATGGGGCAGAAGCAGAGCTCTGAGGAGAAATGTGCATCAGCAATATTAATTTGGTCAAATCCTGATTTTAAGTCCACATTTAGCATGTTAATTATTGGTAGTGTGATGTTTTGCATTACACAATACTGCTTATTTGAAGGAGATGAAGTGTCGGCTGCTGAAAGAATACTTTCAAACCCATTGCACTGTATAAACACCATAAAAAATACAGTCTTACCTTAAACAAACAACGACAAACATACTCATACACTGTATGTTTCAATGAGCCAATAAGCAACTTGATTCTTTCCTCAGTATCACTTGAATCCTAGAAAAGAAGTTTCAGATTTCAAAAATTCCTGTGGAAGTAAAAAACTTTTCAGGTACTTTGTAAATTTCAGCAAAATGAAACAAATAATCTTGATTCTATGTGACACTAGTTCTAAAAAGATATTAAATTTATCTGCCTCTATCAATGATTAAATGGGAAATTCATGCTGAAGTATTAAGAAATAAATATTTTGGCATTGAATATTTTGACTACGAACATGACACAACTTCGTGTATAAGGTGAAATACATCAAGAATGAGAACACATTTTTTTCTCCTAACATTAATATCATTGAAATCTCCACTTGATAAAAAATTGCTTATTCATTGAATTACTATATTTAATACTACTAAACAAGTACATTGATTATAAGCGCAGTTATTAAACTTCTGGTCTAATTTGGCCCAATTGAAATGAACATTGTAGAAAATAGTAAGTGTACACGTACACTGTCCTTCAAAGACCATGGATTAAAAGACTAATTCTAACAGGAAAAAATTTGAAACACAGAACAAAAGAAGAAAGAGACTGGAGAGAAGGAAGTGTGTTACAGGTAGTATAAGCTCCTTTCCACTATGCAGGAATTTGAAAAGATGAGTGTAAGAAAGGCAATTGAGCAGTTGATTTGGCTAACGCCTTTCCCATGTCTAACAGATCACTTGGCATGAAGAATTGGATAGAGAAGAAGGAAAAAAGAAAGCAAGCAACAAAGGCAAAACCAGAAGCTGAGCTTTAGATAGGTAACACTATAGGCAGAAAGAAAAAAAATTACTAAGGAGTGTGAGAGTAAGAACAAGAAGTTAAAACATCATGCTGTGGAAAAGAAGTAATAGGAACTTCAAAGAGGGCCAGTTCACATAGTCAGAAGTGTGTTCTTAGTAAAGACTGGAGCTGAAGGAGAGTTGTAATCACAGATGCCAGAATAAAGGGGAATCCAAAGGAAACATGATGAAAGATTGGTGAATGACTTTCTAAGTAGAAACAAAGTGAAATATAAAGAATTTTGGAGATACTTAATAAAAAGAAAATGCACAAAAAGAAAAGAATACTCAGTGTGGGTATTTAGATGTAAAGAGTGAGGTGACAAGGCATAAATCCATTCTTTGCCTCAATAAGAATAGACTGGACTAAGAATACAGAAGAATAAAAATTACATTTTTAACAGGACAGGCTGCAGGCATGCTTACAAACTGTAAAAAAGTAGATAAAATTATGACCTTCCTTTGGGTAAATGAACCATGTAGAAAACACAGGTATTTTCTTATTCTACTCCTTGTTGATAAAATTAACAAGGAGTATTTATTACCATTTTACATCATTAATTTACTTAAATAAAGCCTTCAGTAAAGTTATAATTAGCCTTTGTTTTCCCAATTCACCATAGACAAAGAAAAACCTGAAATCATAAAGAGCCATTTTGCATTCAGATGGTAGAGAAATTCTGTGATTTATACATAACACAAGATAATTTAGAAGTCCACATGCGTGTATTCTGATCACCTAAAGCACAACAGGTCAGCATCACTACTTATGATACCCTTCCTCATCAGTTATTCTAAGCTTTTTTTAAAAAATTGTCCAGAGTGGCTAATAAATTCTAACGATCAAAGCAGATGCTTCTGCAGTATTAGCAGCTTCAGGAGAAGAACAAATACCTGCTTGCTTTGCAGAGCCCTTTGGAAAAGCCGCAGGAACGCCGCCAAACTAAAGCGGTACATATTATTAATTTTGGACAAGTCAGAGATAATGAAGTACATTCTGCTAGCACTCTCAGCCAAAGGGAGATAGGCGTCCCTCTCCTGAGGAGAAAAACAACACACACATAAAAAACCCCGGTGCATTACTGCCACCTACTGATTACTGCATAAACATTTACTCATCCCACTGAGAAAACATTCCTATGACTCCCACTGCTTTAGAAAAACGAATCCTTTCCAAGCCCTCAAACTGAGGAATCAGCACTCCAGGCTTCATCACTGTATTGAGATTTCAAAACTGCAAATAAACATTTTTAGCAAAAAAATTCTTTAAATTATGATGAACATATTGGAAATTAATCCTTAGGGCACTAAGTTCTTTTCCACCACAGAACACATCCCAGAATTCAATGGGAAATTTTAAACTAAACAAATAGAACACAGAAGAAAACTCTGCAATCTGTCACAAAAAGAGGATGTCAGATGAATACCATCACCAATGAGCTAAACTTTTCCAACAACGAGGGGCATATTAAGCAAAAACATCCATATGAACTATATTGTTTGCAATAGTGGATGGCAAAAATGAAGACAAAACCCATTAATTGCTGAAATTCCTCTAATTCAAACTGGCAGACTTTAAATTGTGTAAGTATTCAACATATACAAAACAAAGCATTTTAAGTACTGAAAATACTGCATGTACTTGCATATCCCAAATATCATTTACTCAAAAATAACTAATTTAATTTGTTACTCATCCTATAACCTCCTATCTTCTCTAGATAAAAGATGAATATCTTTAGCAGGAGATAAACAGTATTTTAATGATTAAAATATTCTTCTACCTTGTCAAGGAAACTCTGAAGTCTGAAAGATTCAGCCAGTGATTCTTGGATGAGTGCACTGCTTGCTTTAGTTTGATTCAAAGACTCAATCAGATCCTTATTTTCTAGAATATTGCCTTGTGATGTGGCAAGTGTCTAAAAAAAGAAAGTCATCTTTGTTATATTAAAAAAATCCTGTAAAATAACCATTTTGGAAGCTATCTTTCTGATCTGTACATTTTTCTGAATCATTGAATGCATCTCAAGAGTTCTAGAAAACTGGTGGTTACTTCAAAAACTGAGATAGTTTTTAAAGAAGTACAGAAAATACAGCTCAAGAACATACTCCAAAAATTCAGATTACCAGATTTGGAAACGTAAGGCAGGCTTTTGAGAATTATTTCTATGATCAGAGTCTTAGGCACTAAAATCCCCATGGTAAATAGAGACAAGGCTATTTCTTCCTTGTGTTTAACTTCCCATTTAACCTAAATTTGACTACTTGTAACAACTTCCTGTACTCAGTCATTCATAAATTCATTTTCCTTCAAAAGCATTCCAATATCTTGGATATTGGATATACAATTTGATTCTCATTTCCAACTGAGAAGAATATTCACATTACAACCATTTAAGTTTTATAATCAAAGATCACTTCAAAATCCTTGATATTGCCCCACATTTTTCCTGAGTTCTCCTCACTGAATTGCACAATTAAAAAATTAGTTTCACTTCTAAGAAGTGGGAAAAGCTTGAATAGTTCACTTATATCTACTTTTTTTTCTAACCTTCAGTAAATACACATCAATATATTTGTTTCAGTCAGACATAAAATTGGCTGCTTGTCAGTCAAACCAATTCTAAGCAACCACCTGCAGGACAGCGTTTTTTTAGAATATTTGGAAGCAGAGATTCACCACTTAATGTAGCAGAATGCGCTTACTTCTCTACCTGAAACAAGTTTAGGACAAGATCATCTGCTTTTTCAAATAGTCCAATTCATCCTAGAGGAATCATACTGGGAGCTATGGGACAGCACCTATGTCTTTACTCTGAGACTTTTAGAAGGAAAGCAGTACAGTACTTCAGGCAGAATGGCAATGTTGCTTTAAGATTAACTTAAATTTAGCTAGACTTCATCCATCATTGACTTCTTCGTTGACAGAGTCTAGGTAGCACCTGCCAGTTTCCAGTGAGCCTTAGGTTTCTTTCTTCAGGGTCAAAGAGTATCCTGATTTCAGGATAACTTGCTAACAAGAATTCCAAAATTGCAATCAACTTTGCTGTTACTATTCAGACACTTTTTGTTGAAGATATCTTAGGCATCAGCTTCTTTAGGTTTTGTACTTGATAATTCAGATCGGACAAATGAAAGCAATTTTTGAGTTCCAAGATCCCAAAAAAAGTGTGTTCCAAAGTGAAATTTGTTTTGTAGCATCTCTGAACCCTCAGCTTCTGGTAGATAATAAGGTTAAAATGGTCAAATCTGGAAATGGAATTTTATTAGAGAGCAAGTTTCCCTCTTCCTGTAAAAGAAATTTTCCTTATCAGAGTTTTAGAAAAAGGCTGATCTCAGTATTTGAGAATTAACAGGGAATGCAACAGGGACAGTAAAGGTGAAAATTCAAACCACATCAAATAATTATGTGAAAAATTCTAAAATTGAGCAATTAATCATAGAGTCATAGAACTGAATCATAAAATGGTTTGGGTTGGAAGGGACCATCTAGCTCCAAACCCCTGCCATGGGCAAGGATGCCACTCACTACACAGGGCTGCTTTAAGTTCCATCCAAACTGGCCTTGAACACTTCCAGGGATGTGGCATCTGCAAGTTCTGTAGGCAACCTGTTCCAGAGGTTCCCAGAGGAACTGGTGCCTTACCATCCTCACAGCAGAGCATTTCCTTGTAATATCTAATCTAAACCTACCCTCTTGGAGTTTAAAAGCCATTCCTCCCTTGCCCTGTCACTGCATGTCCTTGTAATAAGTCCCCCACCAGCTCTCTCGTGGGCCAGTGTAATAAATGGCCAGTCTAATCCGCAAAAACTATTATTCTATGCTAATCCATTGCACTCAATACTGCAAAGTTCTGTGACTTAGCTACAGACTGAGGGGTTTAGGGCACCAGGTCAGTCTCCCTGCATCTCTGACCTTTCAGAAAGATAGGACTCGAGGATCCATTCTGAAAAGCATGAAGTACAATTTATGTGAAATCCATGGCAAGATACAAACAAAAAATAAAACAGTCCTTCCTTGGAAGCTACGTTTTTTTTAGAGGTGAACAGGTGAACAGCTGTTCCTGAGCATAAGTACTTTCAATAAAATAAAAAGATGAACTGAGAATTGAGAACATTCATTTCAAACACAAGACAGGGAATGTTAACTGTAATAGGAAACAATCGTGGAGGTTTAAAATTTTAAATGTCTCTCTCAGCAATCTTTCCATTTGTAGTGGGAGTTTTTAATTTTATTTACAACACAGGATCATTTCTCAATTTGAGAAATAGTCACTTGACATGATTCACAGGCTTAAAAGTGTGGCTTTTTTAAAAACTCACAATTTCAAAATGAAATAGTATAATTTTAATATTTTTTCTCTTCTTGTTAAAATTAATTAAATTTCTAGTCAACCTAAATCAGCCTCAATTTAGCTCACCAAATCCATAAATTTAACTATAAAAGTGCTTAGTGTTTTGAAATACCACAGTCTCATAACAGGTATATTTTCTCATCTATTCTACTCTTCCAAATGTTCCAGGCAAATAATGCCTTTATTTTTATTAATCAAAAGTCCTGACAGCGCATTATTCCACACTTCCAGAACCTTCATTCAAACACAGAATGTGATTATCATCTTATTGGTCTAACAGATATTAAAGAGGTAAATTTGTTTTACCTCCAAAAGAGAATCCTCAAGTTTAGCTAACTGTATCTTCTTATCTTCTTCCTGTTGTAACAGCTTTGTCTTCTGCTCTTCCAAATCAGGCTTTTCATGCTGAATTGTTAAAGCCAAAAGCTAATAACAAAGACAGAAAACAAAAACAAAGTTGGGGTTTTTTCTGCATTTCCACTTCAAGAGGGGTCAGTTTTCATGGATACATTGCATGCTGACAATTTCATATCTCCAGAAGAAGAAGGAAATCCTTGTGGATATCTATGCTTTACATTTTGAATTATATATTACTTATCAACATCTTATTTACATTGAATTCTAAGCCTCTTGTTAATATAGAAAAACTTGTTTCATACGAAGGAAGGAGGGGATTTTCTTCCCTTAATTGTTCTTCTTTTTTTTCTTTCTTCCATTTGTATGTTACATTTTCATTCCTACACTTTATAGAGAAAACCTCAAAAGCTACTAGTATTTTAAAGGAAATAAACTGCACAATATTTTGGTTTCACTACATTTCTTCTGTACACGAAGTATCTTGATGACACAAGCATTACTCTCTAAGTAGGACACTGGAGAGCTGTAACAGAAATGTTTCCATGGTACCATAAATGCATCTTGAACAAAAAGCAAAGGCTTAGCAATTAATCTGCTGCAACTGAACTCAATGAGAACATTTTCATTTTCTCTACTAGACTCACTCCTTGGTTCCAAAGTGCATAAAAATTTTACTGTTTATATTTGGGAGCTCGAAAATACCTCCATAACCATTAAAGCAAACTGCACCATGGGGCTTATTCCAGATGCTGGATGCAGCTATGCTCGTTCACTATACATACACTGGTTACATTCTAAATGCCTACCTGTCCTCTTAAGCCACTTGTTGTTGTGGTAAAGTTTACTTCTGTAACAATAGAAGAAGCATCAGGTGGAATGAAGGGATTTGGGTTCCTCGTTGATAGAAAAAGACGGAACTCTTCATTATAATCTATCATTTTTTCACCTATTTGTACAGCATAACGGGGTCCTGAAAATAACGAGCAGATGTTTTACTCACTCTGATTGGAACTCTCTAAAATTATCTGAAAACAATGGTATTCATGTGATACTTTATGACCAATGGATCTAAATATATTTTACAATATGAAATTATAAATTGACTGGAAAAAAATAAAAAATAAAAAAATCAAAGAACACATCCTAACAAAATCTAAAGAATACATCCATCTGCATTGTTAGAGACAAAAAGTAGTAACATTGCAGTAATATAGGAAATTATGTAGTAAGAATATTTAATACACCTGAGTAGCTTAATTATCCTTACCGAGAAAACAAAGCATAAAGGACAAAAAATGTACTTGAAGTAAAAGTAATACTGACAACTTTTTGAAATCTTCAGACCATGAATAGGAGACAAAACATCTCAGAAGGTGACCTCAAGAATTCCCCTTATCTGAAAGAATTTTGTCAGAATTCAAAGATATTCATTTACCTTTAAACATTGCTCTACCATGCTATACTAGCCATAATTATTATACAAGCTAACTAAGATGATTCAGTATTTCCTCATCCAAACCCATTATATTTCATCTGTTATATTTATTTGTAAAAGGTTGATGTTTTGTATAATCATAATTCTGTTAAGACACTATTTTCTACAGTAACTGTTATAAAGTCAATGAAACTAAAAATGATGGAATGTCTAGACAGTAGAATGAAAGAATTCCATCAAGAAATACCCCATAAGATTTGTATTATTATAAATATATTTAACTTAATCATATTATGAGAGAAACAAGTGATTTATTAAATAATTTATGTCAATTGGTTTCAGTGTGCTTATACTCTTAATATTTCTCAATATGCCTGTTACAGAATAAAACTACATGTTCAGGCTCCCCCACCACACTTCCTAACAGGTTTCCATTCTAGCAGGGTTAGAAAAGAATAGACTCAGACAACGACATGATTAGAGTAAGATTTTGCCTTCCAATACTGAAAAACAAATAAGAACAGAATTACAAAATGAAAAGTGAAAATTTTCATTCCGGAAAACTTTCCAAGATGGCATACTTAGGTGTTTCTCTATTTTTAGCACTGAGTGCAGATCAGAAATATAACTCTCTTGCTAAAACACTGGTAGAGATGAAAACCCACCAGTTTTGCTTCTAAGCCAAAGATCAGAATAAATTTTAGGACTATGTTGTAAAAACGTCAAACAGAAAATGGAAGCTGTGCAAAGACGAATTTACTGCAGTATATATGTTCGTATTTTTTCTTAACCTTTCATTCAAAGTAATGAAGATGTATAGTCATCACAAGCAAAATAAAGCAGACAGGTCCCCAAATCCACATTTTGACAAAAAGAAGGAGCACATGCTTGATTATAAAGTGATGGAAAATATTCAAATAGTGACTCGTTCTTCCCTTTCCAACAACAGCTCTTCAGTTTGGACCTGGCACTAACACAGCTCATTAAAAAGCAAAAGAGGATGTCTGAATGTTATGAGCAATTTTCCTGAACAAACTAGTATATTTGAATTTAATCTCTTTTCTCTACAGTTCTGCAGACACAGTCATCTTTCACACTGTACCTCATCAGCTCTCCAAAATTCGGCAGAAGATAGAGGGGCAAAAAAAGTTTGTTACAGTGCTCTACCTAACGCTCCACAGATCCCTGAAATCACCAAATTGGTGCCATTCTTTTAATGAGAATAAACAAGCAAGGGCATCTGTAATGGAAGACTGATTTAAAATAACACTTTCTTTTCCCCAAACAGATCTTTCTTACATTGGTGATAAATGTATATATGAATCCTACAGTATTTGCATTTATTTTTAGCATGTACTTATATTTGAAGAATTACTGCTACCTCACACATTATTAGACCTCAATAGTAGACGAAATGACAGCAAAGAAACAGTCTTGAGCTATTTTCAGTAGGCAAAGTTCATATAGTAAATTACATCCATAGGTCATGGTACATGCTGAGGAATTACCACTTGAGGCAGAAATACATTTAAAGGACAATGCAAATCTATTTTAGTTACTGTAATTTAGAAATTACTTAAAACACACGTTGTATTTTTTAATTCACCAAGTTCTCTTGATATAATTTCAAAATATGTAATATAATTCAACAAAATTAATGCAGAGCTACTTGCATAATTACAATTTATTTTTGCTAAATTTTATTACAATTTTCCATATTAAAAAAAATTAAAACAATTAAGTCTGAAGCAGTCATACAAACAGTTAGGTAGAACACATTATCTGTTTAAAACAGAGATATTATATTACAAAACTTAATCATTGTGTTTTTTCGTTTTTCTTGCATTGATTAAGGGATTCCTTTCACTAAATTCCACCATTCTGCTGATCTCTATGACCTTTCCCATTCCAAGGGCACAACAGGAACAGACCTGTCTGTCTTCTCTTCATTCAGAGATATGCAAGAGAAGCAGAAACACCAACATTCTAAGCCATTGATTTCTAACTGCACTAATAGTTGTGTAACTTCTGGTTTATTTAAGGCCAAATTTCCAATTAAAAATATGTGTTTGAAATATCACTAGAAATTAACTTAAAATTTAGATTTTTAAGAGTCTATAAAAACACATTATTTTAACTTCAATTTTAAAAATTTAATACTTTTCAATATTTTTCCGCTTACTAAATAAGAACATGTCTCCAAAATATTTCTTGCTCTGAAGTGTTAGTAGCAGGTTAATACTACAGAGGAAAAACACTACACTATATTCATGTTTTCAGAAAAATCAGGTTTTATACAAATAGATCTAAACTATAAATGTTTTGAATGAGCAGTTGCAAAGATCTTGGTGACTTACCTTGAGCAATAAGATCTTTTCTTAGCAATGGGTAAAGCACGGGTTCCACTCCATCCATTTCCTGTATAATAAGTGTCTTCCCAAATCTCACTGCTAGCTCAAGAGCAGTTAGGAAGTTGGGGTCCTGGATAAAGAGAAATACATTCATTTGATTCACGCTTTTTTGAAAAATGCAAACACTTCAGAATGAGTAGGAAGGCACCACACCAAATAGTCCAAATCTAAAAATCAGTAGTATAGATGAAAAATCCTATTAGAGGCATATGATATTTCAGGGTTTAGCCCCACATGTTCAGTTTAAATAAATTTCAAGAAAATCTGTTTAACAAGCCTAGATCTTCAAGGGCTGCATGAGAAGAGAGCAGGTTCACTGTCATGTCTTCCAGGTGCACCTAGAAGTCCTGGCCAGGTCTCATATCTCTAATTTTAATATGTAGCTGCACCTCAAATCTGAACCAAGCACAGGATTCCCATTATTAAGAGGTCTACATGAAAAAACAGGTGCTTAAACATCCATGTGGTGCTTATGATCCCATTAGTCAATAGAGATCCTGGACAATATAGACAACAGAGGTTAAAAGGTAATCCGCCAATCAGTTAGCAGGACAAGCAATCAATTACCCTAAGATATGTTATCTACTACCATCAGAGAGCATCTACAAGGGTTGCACAGAGCCAGCAGGGATCTGTGGAAGACCTACATGCCGTTGAAGGAATATTTTGTGGCCAGGTGGGATTCAATAAGGGACTTCTGAATAGCACCAGATGCCTCCCTGTGTGTGTGCAACTGAGTTGCACCTTGCTACTCAGGTAAACAACTACAGGTACACAATGAACTTCAGGTACCCTAATCTCAAATTGAAATCAAATTTACTCTTTCCAATTTAGATAATACAACACAACAATCATAGGGATTTAAGTGTCTATATAAACCTGAAATGCAGTGAACTGCTACCAAGTATACAAAAGACCTCTCTATTTGAAAATCTTGTCTATCTTCCTCTCCGCAGGGAATATGACATTCTTGAAGATAGTAGCACAAAGACGCAAACTTGTAGAAATAATACCAGATGTTGAGCCTCCAACTTTAAATAACCTAGAACTCTCTGAGGAATTGTATGCTTCACAGAATATGAACTAATTTTTGGTGATTGCTATCACACACCTTTGAAAAGTGCTTTGTAGAATCTGGAATAGAGAAAGCTCAAACAGAAAAGACCAAGAATAAATACTGCACCTGTTGGTTAATAACTTCTAATCGTGATTCCTTCAAATGTGTCTTCAACCATTCAGTAGCCCGGAAAGACGGGTCTATCAAAAATGGGCAAACTTTACTCTAGAGAAAAAAAATACAAATATATTTACTAAAATCTATTTTAAGAATAAAATTGGAATCCTTTTATTTATTTCTCCGAACTAATGGAATATATATTTCTAAATCTTTTTCAATTAAAAAAACATTCAGAGAAACAGTAACAGACTAGGAAATTTATGTCTTTCATTTGTCTTTCCTGTTTAAAAAAAAGGAGGGCACCCAAACCCAAAATTCTCAGATGTTTGTTCTGCTGAAGTAAGGCAGTTCTTCACCTTCTCTTAAAAACAAGAGTCTCTACCCAATGAGTATAATCTACAGCTTTTGCTATTCACGAATGCTTTTAAACTTAAGAGAGTTATTAGTTTTCGTTTTTCTTCCTCTGGTGGGCAAAGGTACAATACTTCTGGATTTGGACCTCAATGCATTTTAGAAAGAATCATGAATACAAGTACTTTGCAGGCACAAAGCTACACTTAACTCTGTCCAGTACATCCACGTCTCTCTTGTGCTGAGGATCACACAACTGGACCGAGGATCCCGGGTGATTCACCAGTGCTGAGTGAAGGGGAGAGATCCCCTCCCCTGACCTGCTGCAAATACTTTGCCTAAAGCTGTCCAGGATACCATTGGCCTTCTCCTTGCCAAGGGCCCATAACTGTCTCATTAACTACTTGGTGTCCACCAGGACCACCAGGTCCTTTCCTACAAATCTGCTTTGCAACTGGCTGCTCCTCAGCACATGTTGGTACATGAGGTTGTTATTACCCAGGCGCAGGACTGTGTAATTCTCCTTCCTGAACTTCATGAGGTTTCTGTCATCCCATTTCTCCAGTCTGTCAAGGACTCTCTGGGCCTCAATTTTATCCTCTTGTGTATCTCAGTCATAGAGACTCACAGAATGGCTTGGGTTGGAAAGTTCCTTAAATATCACCTAGTTCCAACACCCCTGCCAAGGTCACTAGATCAGTAGGTTGCCCGTGGCTGCCCATGGTCCCATCCAACCTGACTTTGAGCACTTCCAGCGATGGGGCATCCAAACTTCTCTGGACAACTTGTGCCAGTGCTTCACTATAATCTAAGTAAAGAATTTTCTCCTAACATCTAATCTATATCTCTACTCCATTTTATATAAACATTCTTCCTTCTCCTCTTATTATCTGTCCATGTAAAGACTTGTTCTCCTTCCTTCTTTCCTGTAAGTCCACTTTAAGTACTGAAAGGCTGCAGTGAGGTATCCCAGAGCCTTATCTTCTCCAGGCTGTACAATCTCAGCTTTCTAAGCCTATCTTCATAGCAGATGTGCTCCAGCCATCAGATCACCTTGGTGTATCAACCATATCTCCCAGTTTTGTGTCAGCAAACTTACTGAAGGTTTAAACATGTATTTTCAACAATTCTCTGGTTCAGTCTGATAGAAAAGTTATTTCCAAGTTTCAGGCCTTTTTTAGATTGAGTTCCAGTATTTCAAACTGAGTAGTTACACAGATCTCAAACAGAAAGACAGGGAAACATGGTGGGTATTCAAGCTTCAAAAGATGACCAGCACAAAAGCCTGAGAACTGTACTGTAGATCACACTGGTATAAAATACCATGTCTAATTTCAGCTTTTAAGGATGTACACAAGGAAAATTATTTTACTTGATTGAGTGCTTCAAAAATCTCACATGGTGAGATTTTTAAGAGCTCAATCTATTCAACTAATGAAAAAGATGAAAATAAGGTTTTATTGTAGCATATCTTTTATGGTATAAGACAGTGTTTATTGAAAAGCATTTTAATCAAACTGAGAAAAGAATATATAGATCTAATAAAAGGATGAGAAAGCAAGATAAATTCAAATTGGAGAAAAATCTGTGACTAATTTGAATCATAAATCACCTAGGCAAATCACTCGTAGTAAATGCCCATTCTTCTCATGCAATTAAATAATTACTTATTAGTAGATCTAATAAATTACTAGAATATTACATACATAATTATATATATCCATATATAGATAAACTGAATATTTTCCTTTTCTCAAGTATTATTAGATATATAATACACATATACATACATACATATATATGTCTTGAAAGGTATCTGCATATAGCCTTTTCCTTTTTCTGAGAAAAAAAGTAAAAGAAATTATATGCCAAAGTGTATACGTCCTATATATAGGACATAATTGTCCAGTGATTGTATTGATGTTAATGACTACTTACACTTTAAGATGATATGATATCATTCTGATATGGAATAAAACTGATATGGAATAAAACAGTAAGTGTAAAGTGAAAAGACGTACCTTCTTTAACAGTTTTTTCTTTTTGATACAAATTTCCATTGTTACATAAGTATTTATTTCTCTGTGTGTGCGTGCTTTGTGATGCCAATAAAGAACTCAAATGAAATAGTTCAAGTTGCCATGTTACTGAAATTTGTAAAAATTTAAATACTTCCAAGACAAGACAAAAAAGCAAATTTACCTGCAAGATGACAAGAGCATTTTCTATTGAAAGGTCATCTGAAGGCAAACCTTCACTTTTCCAAACTAACTCCTCACTTTCTGTACACAGGAATCGCCGTAAATCAAACTCTGACAAATGAAAGTGTAAGTTTATGTCATAATTTATAGTCTGCATAACTGAAAAGCATTTACCAGTCTATACAGAACAGAGACTTTGTCTGTTAATAGAGGGCAAGTCTGTAGATTTCCCTTCAATCTATTATTTTATTGCTTTTATTGAACTCATTACTAATAAGTAGTTGATGTCACAGAAATATTCTATCGTTTTGCTAATACAGAGATAAAATGATTACTGAAAAAGCAGAAGCATTCAGAATGCACTGGCAAATATACAACAGTTAATGTGAACACATTCATTTTTGTAAACTTTTTAAGCAAGGACTATATAGATACAATTATTTATTAATATTTATAATCTTAATAATTTCATAGAATGATTCTAAGAAATTGTCTGTCGATATGTAAAAATATTTATTGAGTAAGAAAACGTCTCTTCCCATTTGGAAGACAATTGAGACTGCTCATTAGAACTCACTGTCATTTCTCACTTCCTCTATCAAGCTTAATTACTTGCATGCAGACACTGACAAACACACACACAAAATTACTTTCAAGGCCTGCTGATTTGGTCCATTCATCCAAGCTGTTTTTCCTCTGATCCTCAGGAGCAGCAGAAAGATAAGTAATAAATGCAGCTGCTAACTGAGCCCTTTTAGGCAACGTAGCCAGGTCATCTGTTATCTCTGACACCTTCAAAAAAAAGAAGTACAGAATGTATAGGTGCTTTGCAAACAAAAGATGCAGTAACATGTCTCATCAGTTACTAAAATGTCAGAATTAAGTTTGCCTGCCATTGGTAATACAGCTGAGACAGTTTCTCCTCTTGTATTTCAGGTATCTATACCTAGCTAAGACATACGGAGGTATGGGAAAAATTCCTTTCAGCTCTGAGCTAGAGCATGCACAGATATTTCTGGGAATGTAGCTCATAAAAATCCATGAATTTTATGAACAGTTCAACTTATAAGCAAATGGATAAATGGTAATATAGCAAGATAAGAAATATGTGATCCTAGTCACAGTCAGGCTGTAAGTATAACTTAAAATATGTATACAGACAATAAATATTATATGCAGCTATTATATTTACTGCACTTAAAAAAGTTATTCACTGCACACTTACATGATAAAATAAATTCATCATATATCTTCAAATAATTTATCTGCACTAAATCAACTCTGTTTTGAAATGTTCCAGTATTTTTAAGAAAAAAAAAAATACAATGTGTCAACATCATATGTGACTGGCATAATTGGTTTCAAAATCCTGTCACCTGAACTTTAATCAAATTGACATTAAAAAGAAATGCTGACACACAAAAAAGAGGCAATTTTTTCTTCCTCCTTACTTTAAATGGAGACAAACACTGCCCTTTTACTGTCTTCATTATGGGATGAGTTCCTAATTGATCTATCTGCCACTTTGGTCTACAGCATACCATTAATAGATAGTCTGGATTTTCTAACATTCCAACATGAAAAACTATGAGGAATCACTTTTAGAAGTATTTAAACACTGGGGTTCAAATATATCTAATCCATACTATAGCAGATGGAAAAGCCATAAAGGAACTTTCAGAGGAATATCTTTCAATTTTTTCCAGTATGGTGGTCAACCTACAAGAAGGATTTATCTAACGTTAACTCTGGTTCTCCAAAATGCAGGCATTTAGTCTAATTGTTGAGGCTTTTTTTGGTATCAGTGGAGACACAGAATCATGTATCTCTGCATGAAGATTTCTTGTGACTTATGATACCTATGAAAGTTACTTTGGGCTTTCTGAAGGTGACAGCTATTTTCAGCTTATATGTATCTTCAGATTTTCCTTTTTGTTTCAGACTGTAAAAGGGCTTATGTCTCCAAAGACTTATCAGTTTGTCTCAAATATATAATTTCAGCAAATAAGATATGCCTACCTTCCCTACTTCAGCAACAGAAAAGTTTCAAGGAATTAAGTGAAGACTTCAAAATAAACCCAACCTTTTGGGTATAACTATACGCACATTTACAACACAAATGCCATGAAGGTGATATATTTTAAGACTGTAATTCTTTAAAACCTGTCCCTTTTGGTTATATCTCAGGTTGAAGAGTCCAACTGCTCATGTTCACCCATCATAATTACTACATTCTTGGGATTGAAAACCAGCACATAATTTTGTATGTTTTCTCTAAAATACTGGGGGATTTTTACACATTTGGTAGCAAGGTTGCTACCAAATATATATATATACACACTGTAAGTATGGTGAAGTAAAAAGAAGTTTCAGAGAAAACAAAAGCTTTATTTTCTAATGAAAAATCAAATAATTGTGCACTCGGAAACATACAGAATGGCAGTAACTCACATTCTCCAAGCAGTGCAAAAACTGCATTTTAAAATTACCAGCTTCAAGAGGTACT
Source organism: Sylvia atricapilla (assembly GCF_009819655.1). Taxonomy (NCBI): domain Eukaryota; kingdom Metazoa; phylum Chordata; class Aves; order Passeriformes; family Sylviidae; genus Sylvia; species Sylvia atricapilla. Next base: position 39,475,611 of record NC_089141.1, on the reverse strand, counting down.
TATGAAAATTTTCACTAACCTGAGTGCTCCATCTTTTGTGCTCCCTATCAAGTTGATTTATCAGTACCTCTGCAGCTTTCAATGTTTTCTGAGCTTTATTTAGTTCTGCTTCAAGTTTTGCTGCTTCTGTTGTTCGATTCTGGAACCTGTAAAAAAATACTCTTTGTAATTGCTATCATAAACTACTAAACCTACAAACAGTTATTTTCAAGGAAGTTTAATTGATTGAATTTGTAATGAATGCGTTGCTTACTGTTAACAAATAACACAACTGCTATAGGGGTTTTTTTAATACCTTCTGTTTCTAATTGGCAGATGGGCTTGTTAGACTTATAGCTAACAAAATTTAGATAAATACACAGGTGAGATTTAAAAATGGATTTGAGATACAGACTATAATGTCTGAAAATAATTCCTTCTACTTAAACAGCCTGACAATTTTAGTGATTGTGTAAAGTTTTGTTCTGCACCTAGTCAGGAAACAGAAGGCTCAATGCCATACCATACATTTGTAACTATTTGGTAGATTTTATCTATTAAAAGTTTAAAAAAGAATATTACTAATTCACATGGATGACTCCAGTTCAATTCACAGTAGTATCTCCTATATTAAGTACATAATAAAATTAAGTACATAATAAAAACATCAAACATTTACTAGATCTATTTTTATGCCTTTGTGAGTCATGTACTTGATGAGACACTAAGAAAAAAGGAAATAGCTAACTAGCTAACTGTCAGAAAAGTAGGCCACCCTAAAAGAAAAAGAACTGCCTCTCTTCAAGCTGTGATCAGTAGAAGTTTTGTATAGGAATGTTTCCAAACTCCTAAGGAGTCATTGAAGCCCTCTGTGATTCAGGAGGTGATAAACATACTGTTTGCCTTTGATATCCACAATGTCTACAATAAAGGCTACCAACACACTCCGTAGTGAGAAGCAGGTACTTTTAAGGAGTATTTATTTCCTCTGATCAAGGAGATGAAGTGTAATCTAAAAGTATTTATCTCCACTGAGAGTACAGATAGCATAAGCATCACTATTTGATAATTCTGACATAAATATCTTGCAGTACAGGAAGTTACATTTCCTTAGATAAAATTCATTATTCATACTGTAAAATTAACGGTTTTTATTTGTATCTTGAAGTAAACAAATCCAACTTACTTGTCTTTCAGTTCCAATACTTTTTGACCAACAGAGTTCAGAAGATCCTCTAACTTCTGTTTTCTGTTTTCAGTTTTCTTGAGATTACTATAAAAATGTAACACTTATTTTAAGACTATGGACCGAAATGAAAAAAAAAGAGCAATTATAACAGAAAAGAAATTTACACAGAGATAGTCCAAAGATGTTCTCTACTGTGTTTTATATTGAAATATATATTTTCACATGTAAAAGTTTTGAGTACTGCTCCTCATATAGTTTTTAAAATGGAAGTCGAACACCCCATTCCTAAAGATGAGAACAAATTCTTCTAATACAGAATTTTAAGAACTGGAAAAACAACCAGTACAGATTCCTCAGGTTATGGATGGTCACAGGACAATGTCTTATCTTTCTGCTCCTAAGGAGAAACTGATAATGCTTGGTACATGGCCGAAAAAGAGGAACTGTACATCTCATAAAACAGCATGGATTTCACTGAGAGAATATATTCTTAAGTGTACCTGTGATGCTAATTTCTCCCTGACAGTATTTAACTGAGACAGGTAACTCATGATTGTACAAAAAACATCCAAGGCACAGCTTCCAGGAAAAAGCAACTATTGCACATTTACTTCTTCTGTCTCAGTATGTATGTTTTATTACCTCTAGATGAGGTTATCTTTTATCTTTGGTTTTTAATAAACTTCTATTCACACAGAATCACAGTGGGTTGGAAATTACCTCTGTAGACCATCTAGTCGAACCATCCTGCTAAAGCAGGATCATGTCAAGGTACAATTTCAACATCAGAGGAGAAGACTCCACAGCCTCTCTGGCAGTTTGTTCTAGTGCCCTGTCACCCTCAAGTAAAAAGCCTTTCCTCATACTCAGATTCATCCTTGGTGACTTCAGTTTCATCCACCACCACTGGACTTGAAACGACTGATTTTGTAATAGTCTAACTTACGCTTCCAAGGCAGCCTTCTCTTTTTCTAAAGGCTGAATTCGTTCTAGGACATGGGAATACTGGATGTTGGCATTCACCCAAGCTGCTAATGGAGCAGCTGCAGCACTGGCTCGTTTAGCATTCTAAAAAATTCAGTACAAGAAAAGTTGTTAAAAGAAAGTCCTTGAAGTATAATGCAGAAGAGATAAATAGAGGATAAGTAGCTGCAACAGATTTTCTAGTTACCAACTTAAATATGCTAATAAGCCAACTCTTCTAATGAATTAATCTTTTAAATTGTTACTAAGATTATACTGAAGGCCATCAATCCATGTTAAAAAACCACAATGGGCATTTTTACAACTATGAAGCTAAACTGAAATTAACAAGTTTTAAATCAATGAATGATTTATTAGACTCTTACTATTACAAGGACGCCAAAGGAGCCAGTTACAATTCCTTGGTCTGAGTTTTACTTTACAGCACTAGAAAAGTCTTTGAGTACTAGACCCCATAATGACTTCTTACCTCACCTCTTCTCACTCACCAACCAAATTCTCACTTTAGGAGGCAGTATGCAACAGAGTAATCTCTGCTACACCTTTATCTGTTTATACTGGCAAATTCTGTAAGCAGAATTCATCACTTTTTCTCTAACCTAAGAGCATCCTAAAAATTATGCTGGCAAACCAGGCAATCATGTCTTTTCTTTTGGTCTTCTTTTGGTCTTGTTTTTATTTTATGTAATGCAATCACAAATTACCTTTGGATCAAAAGATGCTCTGTTTCTAGAAAGAAGTTCTTCAACACTCTCTCGTATTTCTTTTGGAATATTACGGGCATCAAATGATCCTATGTCCTCCCTTACACTTCTTTTGGCCAAGAAACTATAAAAAGAATAAAGAAACTAAGTAAAGAAGAAACAAATGCTTAAAAGGTTATTTCTATATGAAACCAAGGATTTCTGAGCACAGGATTCCTGAATGCAACAGAAAATAGTTCATCTTGTAAATTAATATTTAATTTTAAAGGTTAAATAAAATTCTTACCTCTTCATGCTCACCCATGATGTATCAAAAATCCCCATCAGCCGCAGAACTCCCTCTAGAATGTCTCTGATGATGTCAGGGGGCATCCGTAGTGACCGGATTTCTAACAAAGCCTCTGGCTTTATATTTCCAACAGCTAATTTAGCTTCACTTACCAACGGCTTAAAACATGAAAACACATTAAAAACAGAGATGAGGATACAAGAAACATAGCATTTCCCATTGCAGTTTTCATACAATTTCTTGTTCTTTTTAAATACTTTATTATCTAAGAAAATACCACTGATGCATATTCATGTTTACAAGTTACTAAAAAATTACCAGATATTTACTAAGTGATACTAAGTACACTTCTGCATAAAAGAGCATAATATAACCCTAACATTGTGATACAGATATCTTTTAATAACAATGCTAACTACTATTTATAGGCATAACAGGGGATCTCTCTGTAAACATCCAGAAGTACAGGCCGCAAAAGCTTTCTATTTCCAGTAGCTAAAAAAGTCCTTCTCCCTTATCAACAAAGCAACAAAATTGTCAGGGAACCAAAGAAAGTTATAGATTATTATTAAGGATTGTCCACACCTTGTATATCCTTTATATTTATCAAAGACCACAGAATTAGTCTAACCCTGTAGTTCTATGTCACTTCCAATACAAGGATATAACTCCTTGGTACCTATGATATTTAAAAGGAAAAAAATTAAGTTGCTGTACAGTTCTCTTAAGTCTTTAGTATAAATTAAAATGCATGGTATGAAAAATACAGACTAAAAGCAATGACACACATACCTCCCAAAAAACCTGATGCTTAACAGCTGTGAAATCTCTTGAACAAGCAGTTCACTGTAGTGTCATTAGGATATACACTTTTCAGGATTTAGTAATAACTGTAAATTTATCTCTCACTAAACTATTTCCATTCAGCTGAGAGTACCAAGCCCTGTGTTAAAAGCTTGATCAAGACAAAGTAATGTACTTGGTCTATATAAGATATGAGTAATTGAAAAATATTATATAAAATCAGCAGAATTCAGCAGTAGATCATGACAACATAGAAATAGCAGGGGAAGACCAGATTTGGCTTGAAAACTCTATCTGTAATTACTATCTAACAGAATACAAATGCCAGAACAACAGTCTCTGTTTGTCACATGGAATACTGTTTTCTAATGCATAAAAGCTTAAATATCAAAATAATTTAGAGTAAAATTTAAGAATTGCATGGACAAATTCTGCAAAACCATTTTGCACAGCAGGATAAAAGTCAGATAAAATCAGACTCCAAAATATTACTTTTCCTTATCAGCTCTTACCTGAACCTCTTTCAGTTCATCTTCAATTTTTCTTTTTCTTTGCTCTATTTCTGCAGCCTCTTCTGCTATTCGGTGTTTTATTTTTTCCATTTCTGCTTTTTGCTCACTAGCACTCTGTAAAATAAAAAAATCCTACGGCTTGTAAATTTACACTGATTTTATTCCTTTGGGTCTCTTATTTCTTTTAGTCTTCATTATAATAATTTGTACAATACCAACTACAATAAAATAGCTGAGTCTATTTAATATTAGGCAGGCTGGCTAAGTAAATAAACTATACAGAATAAGCACAATTTGCTTTTACTGTGTGTCCTTCCCTTTCTTTACCCCAGACCAGATCTGCACCTCTATCTCTGGAGCTCATTATCACTTTTTTTTCCCTTGCGTCTGATTTTCCATTCCTTACCAAGATGTCAGCCTTCCTCTAAAAGCTTAAGAGTGACAGCCTCTGTAACATTCTTACTACATTTGAAAGTACTATTTTCCCATCATTGTCTTTGTCCTGATCCCATTTCTATTTCAATTTCTTTCACAACACCATTAAAACACTCTTTTTCTATCATGTTCATAAAAGCAGCAGTTGTATTGGAACTGTATCTTATTAGCCTGGAATTACTAATCATGGTATGGTTTTTTACATGTAATTTTGTACCAATCTGTCTGTAAGGATAACTGTATTTTGCTCTACATGTATATTGTAAGTTGTTTGGGTTTACCTATTTTTTTCTGGATTTGTACTGTGCCTACCAGTGTCCACAGGCAGACAGTAGCTATTAGCCAGCTCCAGGAATCCTAAACACTTCAGAACAACAATTATTACCTTGTATATAAAACTACAGTAAAATGGACCTTACACGTCTTTTATCCATTTAGGATAAATGGATAAAATAAAACACTAATATTCTAGACTCAGATCACCTAAAAGATACAAGGCAACCAAGACCACAGTTTGTGTTTTTCCAGTACATAACACATTATCATCCCCAGCAACTGTCAAGCTGAGTTGAAGTTGTAGCAGAAGGTAACAGATGCATAAAAACAGAGAAAATCTTAAAATAATAATAACCTTCTCAGTATTTAACCCAAGCTACAGATCAGCATGTTATTGAAGATTACATTCAAATCCATAAAACATTAGCTACATAAAACTAGATTAGACATTTCATGCAAATGAACATGTACTGAATGATCATTCTGAACAAGAATACCTTAACATTCAGTTGTAGGTCAAAAGCTTTTTCTCTGAAAGGAGATTAAATGAGTCTGTATGTATTAGAGCTCTCTCTGTTATATAAGCTAGATCATTTGAAGTGACATTAAAATGTTAGAGGGCGCCTATATTTTATGCCAATCTAAATAATCAGACTTCCACTGTAATTTTTCTGATGTCAGTGGGGCCATTGTGTTCCACTGCTTTTGACTATTCTTTGATTTTCTCCTACAGTGTGTGCTACCCACATTCCGTTAACTCTACTGACAACAGCAGACACAGATTTAAAACTGAAATCATCAACACACCAAGCCAATCATCATTCTTCAAATTCATGTATTACAGAGAGATGGAGCCTAAAAGTACTAAAAACTGCCAACAGGAAGAGATGTACAAAGATGGGAAGTAATGTACCTTTAAAGCACCGTGAAACAAATGGTTTAAAAGACCAGGCATTTATTCTACTGCATACAGAGAATGTCTTTGACATCAAGCTTCAGACTGACCAGATTAAACCAGAAACAAACAACAGTGCAGTGACAGTAGATCCATTACAGTTTATGCGACATTTGTAATTCCAGGAAGCATCAATGTAGAGACCTATTGCCTACACAATTATTTTACTTGGCTGAGAAAACACTACTAAAGAAAATTACAGAATTTTGAAAAAAGTCTACCTCTGAGCTGAAGAATAAAAATTCAAAGAGTGATGAACATAGAGGCATTATCTAACCTTCTCTGAAGTTGATTTTTGAGAACCAGACCTCATGAAATAAATACTTTCTAAAGTTCAAAAATTTAATTCCTGGTATTTGCTGCTTAAAATAGCACTACTTGTAAGTATCTGGTTGAAATTTCCTGTCTGGGATAAACAAAAACCAATCAGTTTGGATTTACAAAGTTCTAGGAAAACTTTCAGACAGACTAAACTACAGCAGCGAACGCGACTCAGGCACAAAACTTGCACTGATCTCTTCCTACTCAACCAGTTCTAACCTGATTGAAATTACATAATCCTCTGTCCTGTTGCAACTTTATTAAAGCCTCTGGGCTTATGCCTTCCCTTAGGGAAATTCTTGTAAATGCATCAGGTTTTGTAAAGGTTGAAAAGAATACAAAACATAGGCAGTTACAGAGACCAACGACAGAAAAACAGCATTTTTTTCTCCCCCCACCCCCCTCACTTTTGATGTGATTGTATACACCACCTGCATAGATACTGTAATTTCTTGAAGAGCAGCATCAGCTTCATCCTGCTTCGTTTTCAGCAGAATGCTTTGTTCTTCAGCTTTCCTGTTCAGCTCATCTACCAGGGCTTTAGCTTCATTCAGCTTTGAAACACCTGCCTACAAAGTTTATAGGAAGCAGATATTTAGTAACAAATTTTAAGTCAATTTAAATTGAAGTCTCCAACAAATAGTATGGGCAAACTAAGACAAATGTAGACTCATTTCCTTTTTCTTTAATTAATTTTCACATTTTCTTGAGATCATTTAATCTAAAAATTAGATCTGGCAGCTCTAGATGTATTGCTCTAAGATCTATTACTGCATCCAGAAGATTTAAAAAAAATCTCAAAATAGTAAACTTTTAATGAAAAAACAACTAGTACATAATCTTTTTCCCAGTAATTCAACAGCATTTCATTGATATTAATTCAATGTAACTATATATCCCCTAAAAGTAAATCAATAAAAACTAAACAGAATGAAACAAAGTAGATTATCTGATTTTTACATAATTACTCACTCTCTAAAAAACATATATATACACAAATAATTTCCAAGTATTCTTAACTTTCTTTATTCAGACTTTCTACACTGTTTACTTTATGCTAATTATATAATACAAATATTTCAAGATATATTGGAAAACAAAATTACCTGGAAGATATTTTGATTTAGGATACATATCTCTAACTTTCCTGTAAATTATTACCTTTATTTAACCAGAGCATTTAACAAGCGATTGTTTGACACAAACCCCAATTGTTTCCTAGATAAACTAAATAAATCAGTTTCTATTCTTACAAATGGAAATCTTTAAATTGCATATTACAGTGATCAAAAATATTGCCAGGCATAATAAAAACAAAGTAGAATACAAAGCAAGGAAGTAATTTTGTTTAGGCAAGCGTTTTAAGGAAAAAATACAGATTTGTATATGTGGCTCCGAATAGCAGCAAGGGTCACTAAGAAAATGAGCTGAAAGGGATAGGAGAAAGGTAAAGATAAAAGCTGTCCTAAAGGACCATACAGCTCTTTCCAAAAGAGCCTGGGGAAGGGAAGTAGGTGTGACTGGAAAATACCAAATGGGTTTCAAAATAAGGATGTTATATGTACAGCACAGGAGTAAAGCAATACCTGTGAGAAGAAGTGCATTTGGGCTACAACTGCCCAAAGGACTGATGTGCTCCAAAAGAATTCAAAAACAATTCCAGAACACAAAAGGAAAGAAAATCACAACACAAGGAATCTTGGTCAAAGCTACATAAGAGCACCAGGAGGTTAATGTAAGACAGACAGAACGGTTTGTAGAACTAGAAGTGAAAATCACACAAAGTAGGAAGTTGTTGTCAAGACATAAAGAAAGGGATGGAATACAGAGCTACAAAGGGAATTTTTATAAAAGCAGAGGCAGGACCTATATTCATGGAAAGACAGGGATTTTAGCAATTCCAATATCCATGGCTGAAAAAATTTTAAGTGCTTTTGAATACGTTTTACTGTTCCAAGAAAACATGCCCAGTCTGATAGGTTCTTAAGAAAAAGCATTAGTGAAAAGAAAACCACTTTTCACTCTTTCAGGAATTTGAACAGAGAAGAGCATTAATATTGATACTATTTCTCTCCTGAAACCACATTTGCCAATAGAGGACACATCACATAACCGTGTTAAGCAGCTACAGCTCATTAATACACGAGACATTTCCTAACACAAGAATATAGTGAAAAGCCATATGCTAAGTGTTTTGAACACATACCTGCAAGTGGTTCTGCCTTTCCATTAGCTCTCTTCTTTTACTGCTATTGATGGTACTGTATACATGAAGGAATGTCATATACCTGCTAGGCGTTGCTCCGTATATTTTACATGATTCATGGATTGCCAAAAATGACTTCAGAAAAGCAGAATCACCTGCACAACAGCATTTGTTACACAGATAAAATTATACTGAATCTTATCTCACATTAAAAAAAAAAAAAATATATACTTGGTTTGCAATATATCAATTAAGAGTATTCAAAATAGCACAAAGACTATACTTTTTTTAAGTACTTTCAGGGAAACAACATGTAAATACATTTGAAATGCCTATTTCTCAGAAAGAAATTGTTTGATGTTTGGAAAAGCCAGCAAAATTAATTGCAGACTACTAAGGGATAAGCATATAAGAAATTACTTCCACAAAAATTGAATTTTAAAATATTTGAAGTTTTTTATAAATAAAGCCCATAGGTTTTTGTCTTCTCCCTTATCTCTGATGACAGGCAAACTAAAAGGCTTTCCTGCCATTCAGTTTGTTGAACAGCTTCTCAAAGGAAGCCCAAAGATACAAAGGTAAAATAAACCACATTACCCTACAAAAGAAAAGAATTGCTAAAGCATATCTACATATAAATGAATGCCTCTACTGTGGCCCAGATTAATTATGATGATCTAGAATAAAGAGGGATGATAATGTGAACACCAAATTCTATTTTTGGCTATTATTCTTACTGGCCTATTAAAAAGTAGTATATAATAAGAAACTTCAAGTGATCCACTTACCATCTTACATTCCATTGGTTCCATGACCTCTAAGTGCTACTTTTATATGAAGTGGCTAAAAGTAGTATTCTGCAACTAAGTGCTGGCACTGGCCTTTTAGATTATGTTTGAGACACTATTTTAACATGAATGAATTTAAAGTCTTAGGACAAAAACCAATTATTCTGAAAAAGGATCATTACTAACAAGAAAGTAGTTTTTGAAATTAGTGAAGTAAAATGAAGATCTAGGAAAAGAATAATGAAATATATAAACTTAAAAACTCTCAAAACATCAAATTTTCAGATTGTGAAATAATATCTACATAGAAGGAAGAAACAGACCAAAACAAGATACAGCTAAATCAGCTTATAAAATTCAATATACACAGTGACTGCTTGTGACAGAAGAGACTGCACTTGATCAGCCAGGATGTAAGTTCCAGACTAATGCTTCCTTGTGCAAAATGCCTGCCATGTGAACAACACTGAGGTCTGTGAATATGCTAGTAAACACATACTCAAAATATTGATGTTGTTATCCATGCCAAAGATTGGATCAAGTGTGTAACAGCAGGAACAGTAACTAGTAGGTCTATCTAAATATTACCTGAATGTTTTTTCTTAACTTCTTTATGTGTTTCTCCAGCCTTTTCTTGTTCATCTGAATCATACAGAAGCATTTCAGGTATCTAAAAAACCACATGATTTTTTGAATAGAAATTATGAACAATGACATTTTGAGTTAAAATTTAAAAAAAAAAAAAAAAAAACAAACAAACACAAACCTTCATTCTAGTTTCTCTTTTGAAAAGACTGAAAACGACACACTTGGTCAGAATAAGGAATCTACAGAATGCTTTTAGCATTAGAAAGATAAATTCTGCCTTTCCACATCACTGATAACCTCCAGTTCTCTCAAGTGGAAGAGATTTTCCAGGCTGTAAGAAGGAGCAACTAATTCATAGAGGACCTAACAACAGCACAAATGTTGAAGTCTTAAAAGCATACACAATTCAAGAGGAAGAAAGACAGCCTTAATCCACATTCTGCCCATGTATGTATTACCCACTAATCAAGCTTCACTGACATCACTCAGAGAGGGGAACAGGATGATGACAACACTGTGCTGGTGCCGTTCATGTTAGCTCAGGGCTTCTGTTTGTTGCTCTGTGGGACAATCACAGGCATATATGTGCATGGACTTCCCATGGGGTCACAGATCCTTCAGCTGCTTCTACCTGCTTCAGCATGGGGTTCTCCATGGGCTGCAGGTGGATCTCTGTTCCACAGACTTCCTTGCGTGGCAGGGGCACAGCTGCCACACAATGGGCTACACCATGGGCTGCAGAGGAGTCTCAGCTCTGGCACCTGGAGCACCTCCAGCCCCTTCTTCTGCACTGACCCTGGAGTCTGCAGGGATGTTTCTCTCATGTTTTCTCACTCCTCTCTCTGGCTACAGTTGCTCCTGTACAGTAACTTCTTTCCACTTGTTAAATGTTATCCCAAAGGCACTGCCATCACTGCTGTTGGGCTCAGCCTTGGCCAGCAGCACATCCTTGGAGCCAGCTGGTACTGACTCCACCTGACATGGGGAAAGCTTCTGGCAGCCTCTCACAGAATTCACCCCTGCAAGCCAACCCAACACCAAAACCTCGCCACACAAACAAAATACAATTGGCTTTAACATTTTGCTTGTAGTCTGTATTCTGATCTTAAACGCTGTGTTCGGTCAGAGTCATAGTAGTCAGCATGTTGTCCAAGCCAGCCCACAGAGGGAACAAAACATAATGTTACTGGCAAAATAACAATGCTAATAGTACCTAACTGTTCTGTAGAAATTTCCATCTTTGTAAGAGTGTATAAAGGGATTAAATAAGTACCATGATAATTATTCCTTCCCAACTTTAAATCTCTTGACCTTATTCAGCAGAGCTCAGTTATATTTCAAAATACTAATTTAAGTAAGTCACAACTAATGCAACTTACCTTTTTCATACTGTCTTTGGACCAGGTTTCCATCCATAAAACCTGACATTTCTTATACAGTGCTGGATTACTTTCACAGTTTATTGTGAAATTTAAATTAGTAGAATCCATGATCAAGACAACATGCAGATTTTGTTGGATCCCTAAGAAAATGTAAAAATTTTTTGAACATAACTATTTGACTACATGACAGTAGATTTGCTGCAAATAAAACATAATTTTACTTTCTTTCAAATACTTAACAAAAAGTAATTTCTGAAAAAAAGGAGTCTATAATATCAAATCACATTAGGACAGGAGTGTTTATTAGTAGAACCTTATTTATAATGGTGAATTCTCATTATGTATACTACAGTGCATTTTTTAAATTCTGAAGAGCTGATAGTATTTATGCAGAAAGCACTGGTTCTCATTCTAATTCATGCAGACCAAAAATCCCAGTTAGAAGTTCCATGGCCAGCTGCTATGACTGTATTCTTTCAGTCATATTCTTTATTTCCAAACTATTAAATATTCTCATTAGGCCAAGGAAGAAACAAAAATAATTAAGAAACCTATCTGTAAACTTGCTTATAATTACTCAGAATCTAAAGTATTTTCTTGGTATAATTGACAAATAGAAGAAATTTCTGTTACTAGATATATATAAAAGCTAAATAAACCAGAAAATAATGGAAACAAAAGCTTTCTTCCTCCTAATTACTTTCAACAGCAGATTTCATAAGATTTATAGGACATTCATCAACACAAAATTTCAGACAGAATAATAAATTTTAAGCTGAGGATTCTGTGCCCTCAAATATCACAAATATTATTCCTGCCTTCTATTTAATAACTAATTAAAAGTTCAAACTGCATAGAATGAAAAGATCATGTTAGAAATTATCTGTCCATTATTATACCACTTTTTAAACTTCATATTAAAATATAACTTGTAACTCTGTTGACATACGGTATGTGAAATAGTTGAAAATTGGTCCTGTAAATCCATCTTGCGAAGCTTGATCCTTCAGAGGAGAGAGCAACGGCTCTAACTCTTCTGTTTTATACAGCCCAGGAACTTCTCCTGTTTCAGGAATGAATTTAAGTCAGATAAAACATACTGTAGTTCTTTAAATTGAAGGCTTCCCTTGAATTCTCTGTGTAAAGAATTCAAATTTCATAGCATTCACCTTTATATTTTCTTGAGTATTATCTCATGTACTTAATCATTCTTTCCATGATATCATGAAAACAAAATAACAAATAAAAAAAAATTAAAACCAGTAATTCTATGTAACAGTCAACTTCGTTTATATTACTGAAATGTGTTTGAGAGAAAGCTCATTCAAATCTACCCAAAGACAGTGACCTGAACTGCACACAAAGCAAATCAAACCAAACTGTCATACACCAGGACACAGGAACCTGAAAGTGAGTAGTTGTCTACATCCACAGACATAAAATTTTAACACTGGAAGATGAAAATCTGATACTGTAATTTGGGGTAGCACCTGAGACACAGGAAAATTTGGTGCTCTTATTAACCCGCTCTTAAACTACTGCAGTTCCAAAAATTCATTTATCAACTTTGACTCAGTCCTTCAATGATCCTCTTTCTTATCCAGCAACAAAGCTGGACAGTAAAACAGTCACTTTTGTTATTTGTTATTGTTGTTTATCATCTACCTACCTTCAGGAAAGTGAGCTTTGATGGTGACGGATTAAATGACTCAGTCTATACAATCTAATAAAGCATTGAAAACCTCTTAATTTTATTTCAAAAACAATGCATTTTCATTTTGCTATTACACTGTTATAAAGAACTCCTTTGAAATTAGAGGAACTGAAAGCACCTGTACTATAGGGTAAATAAAAGGACAACTAAGTGAACTTTGAGTCAGGTTCTTACATACAAGTACTCTAAAACAGTATAGGAAGCTAACTAAACCTTCTGATGGAGACATAAAATTAGAAAACATCATCTAATTCTGCTTAAAGAGCTAAGTCTGCATGATAAAAGTAGTACCATAACATCTTTGGACTTGACTCACCTGAGGACAATAAACTGTTGACCATCTCCAGGAAAGTGGAATGAACAAATTGATAGTCTTCGAGCAGCAAAACCACCTGCTGTGCTTCAATGCCTGCAAGCTCCATTACCTAGAAGCAGGGAAGACATTTAAATCTCAAATTTAAATCTTATTTTTCAGAAGAGAATGATAATCATACAATATCCTGAGTTGGAAGGGACTGATAAGGATCATAATCTTTCCTTGACTATATATTACACAGATATTTTCTCCACAGCATCTACACTATTATATATTTACAAAAGATTTCCATATGATTCAGTTAAAAAAGGTGTCAAATATAAAGAACATTTTATCTATATATACAGCTTAGTAATGAAAAATAATTAAAACAGACTCTTTCATAGAGTATATTTATGTATATGACTCAATGACAGAATTGTATCACTCTTTTGTGTAGGCATAGATCTAGAATTTTCTTTAGCATTGCTGAAGGTAATGAGAAACTGTTAATTCAAGGTTTACATCTGGTTTTAAATAATATGGACACTTTCATCAATCAATAAAATCTTATTTGATTCCACTACTAATAACTGGCAGATCATAGCAGAGACAGAAAATACAAGTATTTACCAGTATGGAAATATATACATGAAAAAGCCTTTTGAATATTCACATAAACTTCATATTTATAAGTTATACAACAACTCAGGCTCAAAGACAGCTCTGGTATTCCAAAAAGTAGAGTTTCAGTTAGTTACTGTAAAGAACAGAATACACAGATAGAGTGAGAACTTCTAAAAAATTACTTGTTTCATTTAGACTGTCATTTTTCTTTTCTTAAAATATCTCTTCACATAACCTTTTGTGTCCTTCAAAATTCCGTGTTTTTTAGGGTTTTTTTCTTTAACATACACCTACAGCATTACAAAATAGAAAAAAACTGAGTGACTTACATATTTAAGATCACTTTTGAACTGCTTCAGCTGATAACCTCTGGAAATTTTGGGAGTAATCAGAACAGCTCCATGCATATGACTAACTAGAGAGGTAACTGTTCGACGACCTACACCACTCCTTCCTGCCAAAAGAAGTGATCCTCCAGGAAAACTCAGCACTCTGTCCAGTTTGGACACATAACTGAGGACTTCATGGAACAGTAAAATATCTATCTCTTTTTTGTCCCGTCCATAATGAATGATACCCTATTTTAAAAAAAGAGAAAAGAAATCTGATCACTAATAATAAATAAAAGCAGTAAGATATGAAAACATCCAACATTTAAACATTTAGAAAAGAAGGGTTTAATTATTTTTGTGACAGAATTAAAATCTCTCACATACACTTTATGATTAATACATATTTCAATAATGAACACATCCCACTATGCCCAACACCAGAACACCCTGGAAGTTTTTGATGTATTGAAATAGGAATCTACCACTGAACTAATTAAAATTGAATAATGGACCAGAACAAAGTCTGAGCTGCGTCTCTGAGTACAGATTAATTAATAACTCAGGAATGTGTTTTAGGCACCTAATTGCTGCATAACTGCAGATTATGAAAGTTCCTAATGAAAGACACACAACAACAGGTCCTGTGATTAAATTAGGACCTTGTTATCCTTACTAAAACCTCCTCTTTGAAGCCAAATGTAACCGTGCAGTAGGAAGAAAAAAAAAAAAAACAACGAACTCTGCTTACTGAGGGTATTGAATTTCATCATTTCCCATATAGTGTATTGGTCATAAGTTGGCACTTAAAGAGAGGGAGCAAATTCCCATCTGCAAGATCAGTCCATCAAACACTATGACTTAAAAGTGACAATCTTAAAACTCTCATCCTAAAAATCAGAGAGCCTAGGAGAGTCAAAATCTTTGCATTTCCTCATCAAGCTCACCTTTTGTACTTTACTGCTTAAAAGCATGCCAAATCTCCAAACAGTCCATTTGCATTTTGTTACCATATTGCAAATTCAAAACTAAATCATTTAATAAAACACTTAGATAATTGAACAATACACAAATACATATGGACATAAATGTTCCTCAAAATGTTGATTCATCAAACTGTTGTAAATCAGCAGCAAATACAAGTGATGTCCTTTCATTAACATGATCTTGCTACGTGATACCTCCTATTACCTGCCACATAACATCACAAGTCTTCTCTTGCTTCACCAAATGCAAAAGGTGATTCTTTGAACAAGAGGCAGCCCCTACCATAAACCTGGTTGTTTGCTTGTTACTCTTTGCCAAAACTGTCTAGAATCATTGCTGTGAACCCTTGAATATTCTTTAATTGTGTCTCACTTTCTGAATAACATCTTTGAGGTCTGTTGAGTTTAGTCTGCCAAGCGGCCTCCCATGCGGCGGTAGTGCCTGGCCTGGTCTGATGAATGCCTCTTGACAAGCTCCCCAAGTTACATAAAAGGTATCTGTGGAAAAAAAAAGGAAACATTTGAAACATTAGCTGTTCAACTCATATGCTATCTAACCTGACCCAGCTTCCTAAACTGTTTGTTCCTAAACAAACAGCTCAAGTTTGTGTGGTATGCTTCAAATGGCTTACCTGCCATATTATCCAGAACATCTGAGCCCCAGTCACCTTGAAACACTTTGGTCAAAATGTTATCAAACATTTGAAGTTCTTTCACACCAACAATTCTGTCACGGAACAAGCGACGTGCTTCATAAGCAAGAACTTCCAATACAAAGTCTGCAGTTTGTATCAATGAACCTACAAAATTTAAGGAGAGAATTAATTATATGTATTTAAAATAAATTTTCAGATTTCCACTTTAAAATATGAAATTGAAAATTGAGCAAGAGAAATTACATACCAGTAGGAGAGCATCGGTAAGAAAGAAATAAAAGAAAAAGTAAACATTATCAAGTGCTTTTTAATAATTTCTTTATGGATCATTACAAGATAAAATGAAATATATCCTATTAAAACAAGTGTCAGCTTCTAACAAAACTGAACAAGGTGTTCCACACAGTTAAAATTAAAAGTCAGTTTTCCAGGCAATGAAACAAAGAAAATCCAGAAGATATTTTTAAATGGGAAGAGAAAGACTGATAACAAATACTAAAATACGAATAAAAATCCAAAACAGTCAGTATTAGAAAATGCCACTACAGACTTCAAATCTTAAATATTCCTCACAAATATAAAAAAGAAGATGAATATATAACAAGCCTTGTTGTTCATCACTGGATAAGCAGGTGTACATGTCAACATTAGATACAATTAAGAAGTCCTAAAATGAGCTGAGATGACCCATTCATTGATTGTCAGTGCAGCTTTTCTGATATCATTCAAACTGCATCAACCGTCTCATTATCCCAAAAAATAAGTGGAAAGGGTGCATAGCATTCTTATCAGTTTTATTCTCTTTAAGCAGCTTTCTATGCAAACTTCTAATCAATGTAAGAGCTAAAAGATAATGCACAATTGCTCGTGATGTAGTAATAATACCAATTTCAGAGACAAAACAAAATTATAAAGCAGCCTATGAAGTATGTGAATAAATCAGGTTTATATAACCAAACATGAGAGGCAAGGCTCTGGGAATCCAGAAAACAACACATGCTTAAAAAACCCCAGCACAAAACACAAAAAAACACAGAGAACAAAACAGCGAAGCGCAGGGGGCACAGTTCAATTTCCCAGGGGGCACAGTTCAATTTCCCATAGTAAGAATGCAGTCTTAACCTACTAACTTCCCTTAAACCATAAACAGCTCTCACACATATTTTGAAACATCACTGGATTTTTTTTTAACTTGTTTACTCTTATATTATGGAATGAACTGTCAGGCATTTTTTCCCTCCATTGAGTTACACACAGTTCACAGTTTATAAGATCAATGTGAACCCAACAGTACGACTGACATCAGTAATACTCTAGGTCATTGTAGAACTATTTTATTAATGAAAACCAAGTAAGTGACTTACCACCTTCCAAATCGTATCTGAATAAACCAAGAACCCACTGAGTAAGAATACATGGTGTAAAAAGGTAATGACTGTGATCATCAACTGTGAATTTTGCTCGTACCTATAAATGGGAGTTAAGGAAAGGAAAAAAAAAGGGGTATTGTAAAATGTAAAGCACTTTTTCTAAGGTACCACACAGATTAGTTTTCTAGTTGGTGAACATTTAGATATTTTATGAATTACTCCTTGTTTAAATCTTGTCTTCTGACCATGAAACCTTTTCTCAGAACATTTTTTTCTGTACTGTTTTTGATGGAAACAACTGCACATCTCACCTAGGACTGTTAGTGCGGAATTATTAGACAAAATACATAACTTTTTAAAACAATACCAAATACGAAACACAAAGGCAATACTGAAATGAAACAAAAACCTACCTAAATTATAAACATTTTCTCACTAAAACCTACTTATATTTTACTATCTTGCTACAAAATACTTCATACTCACTCGTGCCAGAGAGAATATTTGAATTTACAACTACATCTTTAATTGAAGGAATAACTGCTTTCATCACTTGTAATGATCACAGTGTAATGAGACTTAAACTCATATCTCTTGGAATACATCGATAATGTCATAGGAATCTCCTGCTAACAGATGCAGGCCAGTCAGTGACTAAACCCACACTGTCCAAAGGATCAAGTCTCTGTCATGCTTCTGCCTGGATGGAGACATTGATACACCCTATAGCACGCACCACACAGTGCCTTCCCCAGTAAGGCTATGTACTGATTCAGAAAAGCAAGCAGTTAGGGTTTTGCTAGATAGAAATTCATAAAATTTCATGTGGGAGGCTAAAATGGACTTGTGTCCAGTTCTAAATACCTGCTTTTAACAGTGTACAATTTTAATAGATAGTCCTTGATGTTTGTAAAGGACTCCACCCTCATATCTCCTTCTGTGTTCTTAACAGCATCCACAACAACCGGGCACACAATCATCTGTTGCGCTGTCTCCGCATCCATCAAGCAGGAAAACACTACTATCAACATTTTATAAATCAGGAACTGAAAGTATAAAAGTAACTAAGATATGTGCCAAAATCCTAAAACAAATCTGTAGGAAAACAAGAGCACTTACTGCTTACTCTGCTTGCTTCCAATACCTAGGATTCTCTGAAATAATATGTTCCAAAATTGGCATCAACTTTATTAAAAAGACATAAACTTAGATTTTAATACTAATAAAACTTTTTACTCACTTGTTAATATCAAAAGCTAATTATTTAAAAAAAAATATCTGAATCCTCCATCTCCTTGAAGAAAGAAAAAAGGTTTCCATACCTGTTCATAGATCTGAACCATAGATCCTGCTAGCTGATGTATTTTTGCTAAAGAACCCCAAACAGGGTGATTCTTTAGGTTCTTCTGTAGTACAGGTTCCAAGTAGGCACTATAAATAGTTTGCAGTTGTTCTCTTTCTGGATAGCTATAAAGGGAAAAAATCTAATATGATGGACTTTTACTATTTAAATAAAACTGAGTTACACTTATATACACAATTACCTAGAAATTCAATCGAATAGCATTTTCATCTAGTAGCTAAGTAAAATTATAATTTTATTGCATTAGGCCACTCAGAAATTTTCCAAGTACATCTGTTGATATGGTCAAAGTTAAAAACAAATAAACTTCAATTTCTCTAACTTTTAACCAAATAGCACCTTAACATAAAGGTGCAGAAAGTAGTTTACCACAAGCAAAATTATCCAACAGGAAATGTATTTCCAATGCCTCATTACCAACAGGCACCTGTAGACTCCTCTTAGCTGGACTCTGGTTCCAAGAGGAACCAAACAGCACCAAATCTGACCATCACAAACTGTGAGAAAAGATGAAAGACTAGAACAGCCACAACTTTGTAAAGACTAATTGACAAGAGGTCCTTATAAAGAAAGTCTGAATCTGAGTTCTGAGAGTTAAACTAATTTACATATACTTACTCAATCGCACAGAGACGAACAATAGAAGTAAATCTGGAGGTAAGTTTATGTTTTCCTAATGTTCCTCCAGCTGACATGGAAGCCACAATTTGGATGTTTTCTAAACCAACCCATTCCAGATTTTCATCATAAAATCCTTGATATGTAAGAACCTTTAATAATTAAATTAATACTTCATTAAAGGAAAGTCAACAGAGTATCATACAAAATCAAGTATAATAAAATAGTGAGAAATATACCATCATTTCTGCTTTCTTAATTGCCTGAGGTGCCTGACTTCTCACAATTTTGTCATCTGCAGATTTGCAGGACTCCATTGTCCCGATCATTAATGAAGATGTTAAAACAGATCATGGCTTCCAAGGATATTCTGTACCACTGATGATCACCCCCTGGGCCTGGCTCTTCAGCCAGCTTTCAACCCACTTCACTATATGCTTATGCAGCCTGTATCAAATACTTTTCTCGTGAGGATCTTTTGGGAGACAGCATCAATGGTCTTAGTGAAGTTCACGTAGACAATATTCACTCTCTTCCCCTCATGAAGCATGATTTGCCCCTGGTGAACCCATGCTGACTGCTCCTGGTAATCTTGTCATTCATATATCTACTGCACTGTAACTCACTGAGACAAGCGGTGTCTTTATTTATTTATAAGTATCAGCCAAATAAAAATGGTATCTCATTTCTGCCTGACACCTACACAGTCTATTAAACCACAAACAAAACTAATGCCAATACAGGATGCAGGATTTTAACACTGAAATTAATCAATGTAGGTATTTATGACATACATTAAATCATATCCAGTATGCTTGAGTCTCTTTATAAATAATAGACATAAGTGTTCACCTGCTGCAGAAAAGCCACGAGAGTGCTTGTTCCCCATTTATCAGGTTTGGGTAGATTGATGTCTTTTAAGTACAAAACAAGCCTTTCACAGTCCTTTGGTCTGTATACTCGCCCAGTGTTTGTGCTGATCACAATGCAAGTTTGACTTAGTTTCTGTAGAAGATGTTGAGAAGTAGTCTGTGCACTGCAGTGAACAGTAGCAATCTGAGTAGAGCGGAGCTGAGAAAATGCATAGTGAAGCAGCATCCTAGAAAATCAAACATGTACATACATACAGGCATAAATAAATTAAAATGCTGTGTATCCAAAGATATTTTATACTTTTAGAATTAAAATGCATATACTACATCCTATATTAATGGAATAGCTGGAGCATGAGGTTTGCTGAATTCAACATTCTTGCTTTTAAAACTGTAAAATTTTCCATTCACAGAATTCAATGAAAGTGCAGTGTATACAGCTACACAAAACAAACAGCTAATTTAGTACCTTGATAATAGTGACCCGAACCATCTAAATAAGGAATCTTATAAAGGCAAGGGGATGTGCTAAATTGAGCTGCCTGCACAAGGCATCTAGAATCTCTAGGATCTCATGTGCCTCCAAGACTCTGCTCCATGACAGTAGGTTTTCCAAAGATCCTGTTTCATGTCTAAAAGCCACATTCAGATGTTTTAGATGCATAGTGACAGTCTGAACTGACCCTGGAGAACTTCGTAAGAATTTACTTATTTGCCACTACATACAGTTTGTTTAATTAATGACCTAAATAAGTCATATTCTATCAGAAAGTCGTATGATAAAAGCATTATAAAAAACCCTACAAATTCTGTCAATCAACTAGAAGCATATTTTACTTAAAGTAGGAACTATTTTTTACCCCTTTCCGCATCCTTCAGGACCCACAAGAAGAAATGGCTGCTTATTATTATTATCTAGCCATGGTCTAAAGTAATCAAAACCTCTCTGCATGTCAGGGGTTTGGATGACAGGAAGTGTTTGGAGATTACTGAAGTCATCAGCCGTTAGATTTTCAGGTCTTTTCAGCTGATACAGCATTAGCTCTCCAGTGTCAGTGTCATAATACGTGTCCAGGGGCTTCCTCGGATCAGGAGGAGACTCTTGTGACCAACTGAAGATCTTTAAAAAAAATTTAAAAAAAGCTTCAGTTAAATCCATACTCCTAACAACAAGATCTACTATTTCAAGCTAGTCTAAAGATTGTTCAAAGAATACTTATGTAAAATCAAACATATAATTATTCAATTTGATAGCCTGAGGCTGCCTTTGAAAAGTCAATCATACCATGGATATACTTTATTATTAAGTCCTTAACTAAGCAATAATATATTACTTCCACTTTTCATAATATAAAGAATCTAAATTAAATTTTATTTAAAAAAAAAACTTATTTTTTTATATTAGGAATCCTAATAAGAAGAATACCTAAGAATTCCTCCCTGATGAGGTGCAAAGTCCTGTTACTAAAAGTATTCTGAACAAAAAAATACCCCACAAAAATAAATCTGAATTACATATGCAGTACTTATAGACAAACACAGTCTGCTACACTGGGTCTTTGCACCAAGCAGTATGGACAAAGTATTTCACTATCTCTTGATGCATGATCAAAGAATTGCAATCTGGGATGGATGCAACATATCAGTGACACATAAAACATCCCTTCACTTCTCAGCTACTTCCCTACAGATAACACAAATCAAAATCAAATTTGAGCACAGAGATTACCTCTTTTGCAAATTCTTGTCGTGACTTCATGTTGAGATTGCCACCAAGACCACGTAACAAGTTAATAATAAACTGGCCACGGTCAGTACTTCCATGAAGATGAGACAGTCCATTCATCACAGTTCCAACTAAACTTGTTTCTATTACAAAGTCATTCTGTAAATTGAAAGTTGTAGTAGATTTAACCATATTCCTCAATATAAATGTGATGTGCTGCTAGCATGCTGTTACTACTCATTGCTTTTTGACATTTACACAAACGAGGAAAGATATCAACACAGCTACTGTTCTGGAAAATTCTTGACATTAAATTATTTCTAAGCACCGATTCAGAGGTTTTAATTCCAGAGTATGAGTTCATGTATTTTAAGATAAGCAATCATAACTTTCCTCACAGATTTTGAGAATCTATAAGGAATAAGCATTAACTTTACACTGGAAACCTTCCTTTTGAACAGATTCTTCATGGATTTTGCTCTTTGGCACCAAAGGGAATTTGCAGCCTCAGGAACAATATCATGTTTTTTCCTTTGATACTTTAGAAGCCTAAAAAATGCCATGGATAAAAGAATTAAGAGGAAAAATAATTTAAAAGAACACAACAGGACCACATATGTTCCCTAGGAGGAGATAATGCACATCTCTTAAACACTAGCACACTGGCCACAGCAGTGGAGAAGTCTCCTAAAAAATATTTTCAGTGCATAAGCTAATTGATCCATGCAAATCCAACTCCTCCAGAAGCACAGTCTGGGAAGCATCATAAATGTGGTCACAGCACCAAGCCTGCCAGAGTACAATACAGGTTTGGACAACACTCACAGGTGCACAGTTTGATTCTTGGGGTGGTCCTGTGCAGGGCCAGGAACTGGACTTCAGTGACCCCTGTGGGCCCCTTCCAGCTCAGGATTTTCTACAATTCCATAATTCTATCAAAAAAGGGCTGAGATTTTATTTTTTTTTTTTTTATTACAGCTCCAAAACTAATCTGAATGATCTATTCAGTGCTAAACTAGAAAAATGGCTTATACTTAACAGAAGCTAAAATTTGATTAAGTATTCATTTACTAACCTTCTTTACAACCCAGTTTAAAGCCTTTTCAAAATAGTCCCCAATCCAATTTTCAAGGTTGTATCTGCATTCTTCAGGCTGATTTCTTATCCAAGACTTTATTAGAGCATTAAGATCTGTATCTTCATCACTAATCAAAACAAAAAAAGACTCAGATAAATACAAGACATCAATGTCTTTAAATAGACTATTTTAAAGGAACAACAAAATTCCAGGAAAAGTCTGATAAAATACTTTAATAATTTCTAGCTAATATTTGGGCTCTCCAGTAAAGAATGTACAATGTCTTTCAGAAAACATCTTAGGTATTTCCGTAAAAAGTTTATAACAAACACCACAGAAGGGATATGCAACCTAAAGAAACTTCCCCAGTGACTGACTTCCTAAGTGTAAGCAACTAATCAACTGCTCCCTTCACTTGAGAATACCTTTCAAGTATATATTTGCTCTCTTTAAAAGTATATAATACTACTGTGGCTTACCTCAGAAAGATCATTCCCATTCGAGATATTGTAGCAGGAGAGGCACAGCTAAGATCATGAGTTTCAAATATAAAGTTAACATTTGAACCAAACTGAATTCTTTCTCCACTGGGCATAGTCAACAATTTGTTGTCATCCAAAACAGAATTCAAAGATTCAATCCATTCAGGATCAATATCACCATCACAAATTATCCATGAAGTAATATCTATTTCCAAACACACACAAAAAAAAAAATCAAAGCCAAGAAAAACTGTTCAAAAATATTACCCCTTGCTCTCTTAATGTTAATTATCATTCTTTCTTCATTATGACTTTCAGTTCTAGGAAGACATTCCTCACATGCTTTACCTTCAGCTGCCTATTTTTGCATTCTTATGACAAAATTTGTAAAGAATACGCTGAGGCTTTTGGCTACAATTGTTACCAGAAGCTTTTCTTGCCTTATGCTATCCACAAATAGTATCACAATACAAAGAAGTACGTGAAAAGGAATTGTTTCAGTAATTTCAGCATAGCAATATGCAAGTCCCACTCAGACATACCTCGGGGCTCTCGCACCACTTGCCGAGCACTATGCGTGAGCACTCCATCAGACCATTCCCTGGTATCCATGTCAATCCGGCCCAGCAGCTGATGCCGAGGCATGGCTTTGGGATTCATGGTGTACTGCTTCACTACGTGGCCAGTTTTACCCAGGGCTGTCTTTAACATCCGCCAGAGCGTTGATTTCCCTCCACCACTTGGACCCACGATGACTACACCCATTCTCTGACGCAGCTGTTCATATAACTCCAAAGCCTTCTTGATCTAGACAATGAAAGGGATAATGGCCATGTGAAATTGTAAAGCTAAATCAAACATGCTCTTCTATAGTATTTCTGAGATTTATTTTGCATGCAGACACCTTCTATAATTCGGGGTTTTTAAACAATAGATATAGGCAGATATATTTAAAATTATGATACTAAAGTTTATGAAAACATTTATTTTACATGCTAGAAGTATTTCACTAAATTACTAATACAAAAATAATAGGCATCTTTGGGAATATTTTGGACATATTTAATTTAACAGTCACGAAATTTCATCAAGTTCTACAATGAATAAATAAAAACAAGGCAGAGGACTGCTTGCAAAAATCAAATATTCACATATATCATTCTTTCACTGTCCAAAATATTCATTGGCATTTGTACCTGCTTGAATGAAACTGTGTGTCACATGTTCACATCGTAGTTTTCCTTGCATTATTTTTCTTTCAATTACATAACCGATCTACTGTGCTTCTAACACACATCTAATTTTTTGTATACATGTAATTAGAATCTATCTACCAGTTATTCCCACTTTTTTATGAAAGGTTTTTCAAAAGAAAACAGAAATTAGTTAAATGAATGTAATATTAATCATTTCTAATTCAGAATAATACTGTTTTATTGCTGATGTTTACCTGTGTGCTTATAATTTCCAAGTTTGCTTCTTCAAAGGCTTGTTGTAAAGCTGCAGTTAACTCAGCATATTCCACATCTTTAGAATCAGTGCCAGGAAATACATCTTTAACCAGCTCATCAAAACGTGTGCAGTCTGCAAATGTAAGCTTTGATGTGGTGTTCAGCCGCAAAGCTTGAACCACTATGTGACTTTCATTAACTGGAAAGAAAAACAAAGGAAACAGATCAGTTTAAGCTGTGTCAACACTGCTCATATGTTGAATGTAGAACTGGAGCATAGATTCCAGAATTCCAGTTCATGTACCATTCTACTTGGAAGCTAGGCTTAGTCAAGCATATTTACTGTAAGTACAATATGTGCCCACAAATGCACTCTATACAGATATGAGGTGGTTATGATGCTGCTCAGATGCAGACCATTTGTTATGTCAAAATTTGTAAACTTTCAGATATATGCTGTATAATAAAACAGGAACAAGCAGTTGTCTCCTAAAGACATGAAATACTTACCCAGTCCACACTCTCTAATTCCCTCTCATTGAACACCTAAACAACAATAACTTAAAAAATCTTTTAAAAATGCAGTGACTCAGTCTAATCCAATATATTTCTATCATTCCTACCTATCCTTATATTTGTCTACCAACCTGAATCTAGTTTCATGTGACAATTTTAGCAAAACTCAGAGTCAAAATGGTTTGAAAACCGACAGCACCACAGGATCAACTTTCCTGTCCTAAGCCAAGTGAAAACAAGTCCTGTAGTCTGCATTCTTATCATCATATAAAAGCTCAGTCTATAATATGACAAATCTTTTGCGATCTCCTAGTGAAGGTAGGCTTTCATAGACATTTTTTTCTTTTCTAAATTGCCTACAGATACAAGCCATGGCTTTATAAAATTCCAGCGAACAAGAAAGCTAGACTGAATTATATTTGTACAAGATGCTAAAGAATCAAAAGTCTGGTATGGTCATTCTTACCTTCTTGCTTTGCATCGCTTTTCTTCAGCTGATGAAGAAGACTGCCACAGCCTCTCAAAACAGTCTTCAGGGCTCGTAAACCCCAATCATAGTGTTGCTGTGGTGTCAGAAGCTCCCTGAATTTAAAAACAACAATATTGTAATAAGCTCTAGGTGACAGCATATGAAATTTTGGGTTGGTGAATGAGCACACTTATAATACAGGTATGGTCAGAAGAGAAACTGGCACATATTTGTAGTTTCATCTGAAATGCATTTCAGAAATACAGCAATGACACTGGAATTTTCAGAGGGGTTATATTCAACACGTATTTATTATTGACCCTAACAGTATTCACTATAACTTCTGATCTTTGTATACACTCTAACGCACATAGTTTTAACCAAATAGTCACTTGTATTTCAACAATTTCAAGAGTTCAATACAACACAATGCTTGTGAGCATTCATACACTCATTTTTATATTTAGTGAGACTCTAGGGGAGCAGCAATTTGCTCCCTTGACAATGTAGCTTAATTCAAGATAGTTCAACATCTCAACCTCCCAATATATTGCTGTATTTTAACTTTATAAGTTAAAAGTATCTCTGTACAGAGATGTCCATGGTAAACCATTTAGATTTAATAGCTATAAGGGAAGAGATTTATAAAGGTAACTTTACTAAAGAGGGCAGAGGTGGAGTGGTGAAAGCTTACCTTGCTAGATTAAAAATAGCCACTAATTTCCTACCCAGTATTTTAGCATCCTTAAAGCCTTCAGAATACAAAATAACTTCTGCAATGAGTTCATTGTCTGGATGAGTCATAGCAACTGGCCTGAAAAGTTGCTTGAGATTATCAGGCAGTTTTTGTCTTCCTCCATAACCTTTTCCAGCAGGATTCAGAGTGATAAAAATTCCAGAATTAGGATCCATTTCAACCTAGCATTAGAAGTGCATTGTAATGATATATTGTCAGATGAAACAGTATTGAAAAATGCCAGGTGGACTATGTTTAGTTAGAGCAGCCAGTTTTTAAGTGCAGCAAAAGTGAATAAAACAATTAAGTTTTGCTGTACCTTTTTCCCAAGCATCTCACACACAGGACTGTGTTTCTTCAATGCATGTTGAATTGTCTGAACTTGCATGGATACTGCAGACAATACAGCTTCCTCAAGTCTATTGAATTCATCAAAACAGCCCCAAGCACCACACTTCACTAAGCCCACAAATATGCGTCCCATTGACTTCACATCAATGCCCTTGAAAATGAAAAGAATGTTGTCAAAATTCAAATAACAAGTAAATATAAAAGAATATCTTCCCATCCACTAAAAAGCAGGTCCTTGAAACTACCCACAAATTTGTAATGGCAAATGAAAAATTATCAGAATAATTTCCATAATCATTTTAATACATCTACTACTAATAGTAATAATAATAATAATAAGAAGAAGAAACATTATAATTTTAATATTATTTCTGGAATATAATATTGCTTTACGAAGTATGGGTATAGATATCCATTTCTTAAATTAAACAACACAATATTCACCTCGTCACAATTAAAGACTAATACTTGTCTTCCAAGAATCCCACCCAAGGCCTTTACTGATTCTGTCTTCCCAGTTCCAGCTGGACCATAGGGATTTCCTCCAAGGCCCATCTTCATGGCCTGAGTAAGAGTTAGGTAACACTTATCTGTCAAAGGTGTATAAACAAGTTTTGGGGAAATCCCCTGCAGAAATAAAGCAAATTATATTGATTGGTAGACAGAAAATACTGGCAATTTAATTTCATTCATTTTATTCATAAATAATTAATTTGATTATATAAAGCAACAGCCAAAATTTCTGTCTCATTAAGAATATGAGTTTGTTTACAAAGCTGTCCTGGTTTTATACCAAATGCCAATGTATTGTTCAATTTTTTTCACAACTACAGATGAAACTGCACTCTGATATGTACAAGCAAGCATATTAAAAATATTTATATTTTAATGCAGCTACATTGATACAACTTATAGTTGCCCCATCAGCATCAGGAATGAAAGTATTACCCTATCTTTTAATATTATCCATGAAATAGCATGTTAAGGACATAATAAAGTCTAAAAAATGACAACAGTTAGGAGACAATCAGCAGCATGTATGAAATGAGAAAGCGTTTGACTCATATATAAAAGCCACTACATATAAATACCACACCTGATACTCGTAAGTATATTGGAGTTCAGCATCTACCATCTGAACATAACATTTTTGGTCGTTCAGATAAAATCTCAGCTGCTTCTTCCAAGCCCAGTCTTCAACATTGTGAACCTCAGCTCGATTCAGCTGTTTCACCACATCAATGTTATGAATGATATCAAAAATCAGAGCTTTAAGCTTGAGCTCAAGGATTCCAGATTCTGCAAATAATCACACCAAAAGAAAAAAATCACACTAGTGTAGCAAGGAAGACACGTTACCCATTCTCAAGTTCATTACGCTGCTTTCCAGTATCAGCAGATTTTATTTAAATCGTTTGAATTATATAAAGGTTTTCTATTTACTGAAGCAAGCAATGTAATATAAGATCTTGACAAACAATGTAAATCATGTAACTTCAGTCATTTTGAAGTGATTTTCTCTGCCTCTAAATGAGGGAGGGGGGGAGATGAGACAGAGGGAGAAGGGGAGAGAGAGGGGGAGAGGAAAAAGGAGAGGGAGAGGTTTTTCTGCAGAGTAATTTATGCCAAGAGTGTTCATAGCCCTGTCCACTTCAGCAATCAATGTGGCCAAACCTGCTGAGTGATCTAAATAAATAATCCTTGTTTACATTGAAATATTAAAGGCTCTAATCTTGGCTGTAATAGGTGAGTGACTTTATGTAACAGCTTTATGAACTCAAATTGAGACAGATTTACATAATTTCCTATTTGAACAAACAGAATGTAAAATGCTATACAACTGCAGTCATAAGAAAGAACTATATATAAATTTTTATACCTGTAGTCCCAGTATCTTTTATGCCACTTCCAACGCTAGTATAATGATCCAGTTTAGCCCTGAGTTCTAATTCTAATTGTTGTAGATTATGATTTTTGATAGCACTTTCAACATCTTCAGTGAACAGAATTTGTCCTGCCAAGGAAAGAATCTTTGGAAGAGAAAGTTCTAATTATATTCTGAAAATACCGAACACATTTCAAAACTAACCAGCTTTTCAATTACTTTGCAATTGCTTATTATGTCTGATAGTTTAAATATTTTACTGCATAATTTTTAAACAAAACTCTACATTTGCTATGCTCCTAAGAACAAATAATAAATAAAGCCATCTTAAAACCCAGAAGAATTTTGCCAAATCTTGCAATGTAATCTAATACAGAAAGTCTCTTCCATTAAGTGGTCAAATCGCCATGTAAAAGACAAATATTTCATATGTTTACAAAAGGAATTTAGTAAGAGAACATATTTTCAAGAATTTCTCTATATGATAAATGAGTAGAATGTATTTGATTTGGATTATTTTCTTCCAAATCTAACTGTATAGCTCTTTATAGCACTAAAAAAATAAGTTATTTGGCAATTCTGTGACTACACAGTGGCATTACTGGATTGACTACTACCTGGGAAGGAAAGAGTGATGGATCAATTGAACCTTGCGATTTTTTTCCAGCATCAACACAGTCAATTAACATTTTTTTCAGGGTCTCCTTCATCTCTGAAGCCAAACTGTTAAGCCACACCTGACAAAGAGAAGCAAAAATTCAAAAATCACATTACAAATTAATTTCTCAAAGAGGTTTAAACTGGACTAGGATGCGATTTTCTTACCTCCACATCATCTGATAGAAGAACTTTATTTCTAAGTGGCACCGTTTCTCCTTCTGCAGACTTCATGGCAATTATGTATTTAAACTCTTCATCAAAGTTCACACTATTAATGCCTATTAATCAGAAAACATCAATGAAGTAATATATTCTTAGTCAAATATTAATTACTACATGTCCAGTCATGGAAAGAGAGGAACTGCAACCCATTATTGGGCTTTGAAGAAGCTTATCTCTAAGTAAGTAAATTTCACAAATAAGTATTAATGCATTACCAGCAAAAAGTTTCTTAAGATGAGACTGGATAACCAGAGGATTTGTGGACTGTCCTAAAATTTCCAATAAGTCATCATCTCCAACAAAATAGAATCTTGGAAATGCTGAGCGTTTTTCCTGTATAAAAACAGAACAAATCAATTTTGTTTATTTAAACCCAAGCTTACTGACTTTCTTTATAAAAAACTGTATTAATGTTCACTGTACCTCCAAAAACTCATTCAGAGATTTCTGACATCTCTGAAGCTGGTCAAGTATGGTACTTAAGGTATTTTTTATTCCTGCCCGGGCATTCAGTGATGTTATCCTATTGTCACTCTTAATATCTGACATAATGGATCTTAGGAGGAAAAAAAAAAAAAAAGAATTCATAAATCCATTATAATTTTAATTTAAATATGACATATATAAAGTTAAGTAAATAAAAAATAACACACAGGCAAATAATATAAACAGTTGATATATAACTTTTAGGTTTCAGTACTGATGATGAAACATTTCAGAATTTACCTCAATGTCTCTCCAAGGTAATTTAAGAACAATGGTTTCTTGCTAGAATTTCTCTGCCCAGAACCAAGAACATTCAATTCTTGACTTTTATTTCTGTTTAAGTCATTTCAACTCAAGCCAAGACAGATAATGGTACAAATCTTTCCATATTTCTAAAACCTACTCCCTTTTTTATTTTTTGACTTGTTCAGAACAAATAAACCATCTGTTTCTCCCAAAACTCTGTGTGTACTTTCTTAGTGAACAAAGTGATTGTCTTCCACATGATTCTTGAAATTACGTCACTTCTGCTGCTAAGACTAATCTTAAGTTTGTCTGTCCTGATTACAGTCTTTGACACTTCTCATGACTCCTCTCTTCACGTCCCCCATTAAATGAAAATATTACCACACATTTATTCAGATATATGTTGCTATAACACATATATATCCTCTGAATTTCTGTTACTGAGCTTCTTCACCATACATATGCCAATTGTTCCATATACTTTCACCATGAAGAATATTCTAGACTACATGCCAAAGATCCTACAAAAGGTAAGTTGTATTCCATAACACTCACCTAAAGCTTTCATCAACTTTGTTAAAACGACCTTGTTCTTTGGGTAGAGCTCCACGACCAAATATCGGTTCCAAATAGACCCATTTCCTCTGAATTTGGTTTAAATTCTGAAGGTACTCATCCAAGTCAGCTAGCTTTTTTTCCCAGATGGACACTTTATCTTCAAAACCTTTGTAATATGGAGAGTCCTTAAGAGACTGTAGAAGACAACGATGATCTCCAACTTGATTGACTGTGTCCTTCCAGTCTTTAATAAGCCTGATAGTCTTGCCTTGGCTATCTTCATAATCTGTTAACATAAAGACAGCTCCAACTCCCCAGAGTTCAAGCTCACGTAATGCTTCTCTGATTGTGATTTCACCTTGAGCTCGACAATTCAAATCCTATTTAAAAGCAAGAATAGATCTCATAGGAAAATACAGAGCTTGCAATAAACTCTCCATTCAAAAAGATAATGTGAATTCTACTTCTATAGCATCAAAGATATATGCATATGGAACAACATATACCACATAAAATAAACCATAAAAAAACTACAGATCTTGTATTTAAAATTATCCATACCTTAAGTTCCATTGCTTTTTCTATGATGGCATCTGTCACTTTTAATAGATCTCCAAATAGCAAACCCTCAAGTGTAGTGCCTCGGGGAAGACCCAGAAGACGAAAGAGATCCAACCAATGGTCAGAAGAAAGATGCTCTCCTCTTACATATTTTAGGAGTGGAATTATCATCTATAGAAAAAACACACATGTAAATCCATCTAGTCTTTATGAAAATTGCATCTCTGATTATGGAGTGACATGCTATTCACACAGAAATAAAATTTAAATTCTTAAACTGAGGTACAGTTTTTTCAGTTCCTGAATTTAAAGTTCGGGATAATGATTCTGAAGACAACTCATGGTAAATCTGTGTCTCTGCAAGCTATAAAGACCATTCTGTTTACTGTCAAGAACTAAAGGTTCCAAAAGTAAGTGAAATATTCAAAACACTATCAGAAAATACTTTGTTAAATATTAACTGGTTTTATTGCAAGAAATGAACAATGAGGTATAGAATGGAGTACATTACTCAATAATACCAAAACAGTTTTTGCTTCACAGGCCTTTTTGAAATTCATAGAATCGCAGAATTATTTGGGTTGAAAATGACCTTAGAGATCACCTGGTTCCAACCTCCCTGTTGTAGGCAGGGACACCACTCCACTAGATCAGGTTTCTCAAAGCTCCACCCAACCTGACTTTGAACATTCCCAGGGTAATTAGCATCTTACTTTATATTTGTCCACTTCTTTTTGCAACTTTACTGTCATTACAGTGTGTTCTTCCATCTTCCTTAGTCTGTCATGCCAGTTAAACAAAAATTCTTCAAATAGGTATATCTTACTTCTGCATGAAAATCAAACATAAAAAGGTCGTAACAACACAGTACTACAACCATACTTGTATGCCCATTAAAAATAAAGCAACAAAATGTTACCTAAATGTAATCCAGTCTTCTTTGGCTTTTTCCTGAAAACCTTGATAAAACTCTTCATACAGTGTCCAGACTTGTGCATAACTCTGAATATCTTGACTTACAGCTTCTGACAATGATAAGTCAGGCTCTTCCAATTTAAAATGACGGCATTCTTCACTGCATAAAAAATCATTCCATTATGCATTGCATTATTTCTCTGTACCTTCATGGATTAAGAAATGGTACCATGCAGAAATCATCATACTTTTCTAAGAAAAGTCATTGGCTTTACTGAAGAATATTGCTGCAAACAGCAATTTCCTTATAATTTCCTTCTTGAATAGAAATAATAAAGAAATATGAGCGATAACTCTTCCACACAACAACCTTCTCCCATATTCACAATTATTTTCCATAAATTTTTATTTATTTTTTATTTATGAGAAAGCTGAATTAATTTGTGCCCTCAATATCAAAGCTGGAAAGAAAATATTTTGAATTGACAGTTTTTTCCTGGTGGTAAAAACAATATGCTTATTTTATTTACCATCATTTACATGCCAACATAAGAAGTTAAATAGAAAACTTCATCCTCAAGATCTGCAAGAATGAGTACAGACAATTACTGGGAGATGTGAGCTCCTGTCCACTTAAGTTACAAGTGGACTGAGGTTCTTTTTGGACCATTATCCCAAACCTTCTCTTAGTGAGAATTTCAAAAGTCAGAATTAAGCCTTTAGTGTACAAACTTCCTTTTGCAAGACCTTAAGAGACTTCTCAATTTATTTATCCAAAAAAATTAGAAAAACTTAGCTTAGGAAATTCATGTTAGGTAAAATCAACAAAAAAGGACCCTGAAAAGCTAATGAAAAACATGTAATAGAAATAAAATTACTTTCAATATCTGTTGTGATAAAAATTGGTGAACATTTTCTGAGATACTATTGCTGCAAAAGGTCAATACATTCATTAATAAGATAAACAGGGAAATAAACATACATACATGAGTTTTCCTTCCATGATTTTAAGTTCATCAAATTCTTTTTTTTTTTCCTTTATCATCTGAGCACTTTTCTCAAGTACATCCTGATCACCTGTTTCAATGACATCATCACTTGGCTTCAGCTGATCCCAGCGAGCTTTAAATTTTTCCAGGTCTTGAAGATATATATTGATATGTGAAAGCACGTTTCCTTTCATCATTTCCATCTGCAAAGCAATAGGCAAAATGCTTGTGTTATTACTGAATTGACAATATTTATGGATTTAATCTAAGAAAAAATTACTGTTTCAGACATATTAAAAATAACTTCAACATTGTCAGGTAAAATTTTCAGCCTTCATTGCTACCTGTTCAGCAATCATAAGCTGGTGGCTTTCCATCATTAATTCAAATTTATCCCATGTAGCTCTTAGGTTACTGATACTGTCCAAACCTGCACCAGCCACAGTTCGCAGAAGTTTGTTTTTATCTTCAGCCTCTTGAAACAGGAGAAAAACCTAAAATCAGAAAAATCAAAAATAAGCATGCATGTAACAATTCAGCAAATCCTGTTTATCTAAAGCAAACACATATGAATCACCAATTCTTTATGCACAGATAATAAGCTTATACACAGCTGCTTTTTTAATACTGCTTATAAAATAACAATAAAAAATTTGGGAAAATGGTATCTGAGGTATTTAGAGAAATTCTAAACCTTGATCCTAACATGAAATATACAGAAGTGAATGTTGATTATGAAAGATGTAAGTGCCACCTTACATATTGCAGAGATCAACTCAATCAAATTGGACAACAGCAGCAGACCAATAGAATTCAATAAATCTCTGTGTATGTTTGCTGTCTTTGGCAGGGATGTAGTTAATCTTTTTCTTAGTATTTAGTATGGGGCTGTGTTTTTGACTTGTCATCAAAATGTTGTTGATAATATAGGGATATTTTAGTCACTGCTGAGAAGAGTTTACACAGAGCCAAGACCTCTTCTGCTCCTTAGCCCACCCCACCAGGGAGGAGGCCGAGGGTGCACAAGGGGCTGGGAGGGGACACAGCCAGGACAGCTGACCTCAGCTGAACCAAGGGACATTTCACAACATATGGCACCATGCTCAACATAGAAAGCTGGGGAAAGAAGAAGGAAGGGAGAAGCCAGAAAGATGTTTGTCTTCCCAAGTCACCGTTATGCATGATGGAGTCCTGCTCTCCTGGAGATGGCTGAACATCTGCCTGCCCACAGGAAGTGGTGAATTAATTCCTTGTTTGCTTTGATTTTGTGCAGCTTTTGCTTTACCTCTTAAACTGTCTATATCTCAACCCATGAGACACAGCCAGGCAGAGATATTCCATACCATGTAATATTGCCCCTTTTCCTTTTTCCTTCCCTTCCCTTCCCTTCCCTTCCCCCACATCCTGTGTCTTATCTACCCTTGACTGTTATATAGAGCTCTCTGATATGCAGGACATCCCTCAAACAGTAGACATCTATGCATCAATAACTGCACTGAGTTCTCAGTGCAGCTAAGAAATCAGGAGGATGAGCCACAAGGTGCCTACCCCAGGGCAACAAGGATTGCTCCAGGCTGCAGCTGACTACACTACTGGAACTTGATTCGGTTCCTCACAAATACACTTTTCCAGCCAATCCAGATGTCCTACGGCACTTGCTTAGTCTCCAGCTACAACTACTGAAGGCAAAGGCCTCCCAGAACTTCTGTTATATTTGCAGACTTGTGGTGATGTTGGAAATGCATCCCAGTAACTCTAGAACTGCTCTTTTGGGCAACTGCATGGGACTCCTGCTGAGTATATTAACAGCACATGCACTGCAGACACCTGCACATAAACACCTAAACTCAGATGTACTCATTCAGAACTGAATCGTCCAAAGGATAAATACTGTCCATTTGAAAGAGCCAACATGGGTTTTGTAGAATTCCACAATCTTGTAGAACCAGAGCTCTTTAAATCATCAGTAAGGATACAGATGAATAAAACATTAAAAAATGTTTTTACATTTTTACAATAAAATGTATATTCCAGGTGAGTTTATTACAAAAAGCTCTTAACACAAACCCTCATCCAAGGCATTTAATGAAAACTGGTCGTCTTGAAATAAGAACAAAGGTCCTTGCACAGATTATTAATTGGGAAAAGGACAGAAATCAGTATTAGGAGGAACTGGCTAGTTCCTGCCATCAAAAAATACCGCCCATGGAGTTCTGTAAATACCTGTTCTGGACTGCTCAAAGTGTTTATAAAAGAATTGGAAAAGGAGACCATCCTGTGAGAGTATAAAGATTACTGAGGGTACTATGTTATTTCAGGGATAAAAATGCTTCACCTGTGAAGAACTGCAGAATTAATGTAGAAGAAACAATGACTGATGATACTGGTGACAAGCAAAATTCAAGTAGATAACCATGAAGTGAAATAAATGTGAAAAAAATAAATTTCAGTGCACTTTAGACTGGTATCTTGGAGTTATGACAGCTAGTTTTACCAAAATGTGAGCTTCATCTCAGGAGTAGGAAACCAAACAAATGTTGTGAGTCACAAAGACCAAAAAGATAGAGAGGTAATATTACTGTTTCATCATGTAGATCCATGGTTTATTCAGATTTTAAAATCTGAGAAAAAATCTGTTGGTCACACAGAACAAGGAAATAGAAAGAAAAGACTAATCAAAAGGCAACAAGGATGATCAAAGTTATGAGTGGGCTTATGCATAAGGAAAGAGTAGATTAACTAATGCTCTTCAATCTACAACAGAGATCACTGATACCAGACAACAAAGTGGAATACAGTCATGTGTCATGGAAAGGAAGATCAGGAACTCTTTGGTCCATATCTCCTCCAACATAAGAAATAAATGGTATGAAGGTAACAGGTGCCAGTTGGAAAAGAAAATAAAAAGAGAGGTCCTTCATGTAATGGATAACTAATCTACACTTTACCAGAGTATATTTTGGATGTTAAATGTGTATTTGCTCTCAAGAGAAGATGAGGTAAGGCTGTGGAAAAGAAATCTACTGGGTGTTAGTATATACTCAGGAACCACATGAAACTCAAAAAAGGTTCAGGTTGCAGGCTAGAAGTAAAAAGTATCAAATGCTACCTAGATTTTATATTTTCCCTTAGGTAAATCACTCCACTGCTGGACAGAAATTACTGTGCTATATGGACTACTACCCTGACCCTATGTGACCTTTGCATTATCTTTATTTGTGATTATTAAATGTAAGTTTCCATACTAGAAAGTAATGACAGTTTTACAGCTGTTGCTCTGGATAGAATAAAATATAAAATATTATCTTACCCCTTCTTTTCGTTCATGCAGGCTTAAATATTTTAAATTGTCTTCTGCTATTTCCTCTACAGTCTGGGGTCTAACCACTAGTGTTTCCATGGCATCAGTGAGAAATGCAGAAACATCACATAGGTGAGCTATATGAAGATGGAAAACAAAGTTATCATGGAGAGAATATTTGTAGTTTTAAATATCCAAGTCAGTTGAACACACAAGGATATAGCACTAGTCATAAATATGCAAAATATTTGTTTAAAAATTGCAGACTCCAATCTTGTCTACTACCTGAACAAAAATCACACATACCAAAGGTTGTGTTTACACATACCTTTTCAAATGTGATCCACTATGTTCAGTGAATGACTTAGACCATAAGTATCAGAAACCCTTCTGAACATTAAATATAAATACTGAGGGATCTATTTATATACTTTCAAAGGCTATATAGGTCTTTTTTCTTTAGTAAACATAAAAAAATAGATGTTAATATTGCTTTAGGGCTCTTTGGGGTTTTTTCTTTTTGTTTTGGTTTGGGTCTTTTAAAGAGGCTAAATAAAGCCACCTTGCTTTACATACTGAAAAGACTCATAAACAAATGCCAGAACAAGCTATAATGTTGTATTTATCTACCGAGGTAAATCTCTTTTGATACTGAGAAAGGAGATGTACAGCTCCAGGAAGTCCTCCAGGAAAGATTGACCTTTCAGGCTACGGAAGTAATTCACTTTCTAGTACAATCCCCATTCTATGTTTCCTGTGACAACTATTAGATTTAAATCACAAAGCATTGTTATTCCTCATCACCTATGCTTTATTCCATTTTGTCCTGCTGTTCCAGATATAGGTCGACAACCCAAAACAGGGAAATGATTTGTATTCTTCAACACAGTTTTAACAGTTTTGACAATCTAAGCGGCAAGCAATTCTATGGAGTAAGTCTACATCATTTTAGACTCTTCATGAAGTCTTTCAATTTGTAAAAGAAAAATTGAATAGCATTTTTATTACATTTTATGACACTTTCTCAAACACTTATGAAATTTTCCTCCCTCAAACATTAAATAAATTTTCCTCTCTGAAGCAACAAAATTTTCCTACAGATAAAAGAAACAAGCAAAACAATGTTCATATGTATTCTTTCACACCTGTAACAGATGTGGCCCAAACAAGGGAACAGGGAAGTTCACTGTGCCTGAAAGTAAAATATCTCTTTAAAAGAGTATTTACATTAACACAAATGTGCCCAAGTACAACAGAAACAAACAAAAATAAAATACTGTTTGTTGAAGTTATTTACCTTGAATAGATTTTCTCAAAGAAACAACCAGAATGTCGTACAACTTCTGGATGAAATCATCGA
Organism: Sylvia atricapilla; assembly: GCF_009819655.1. Lineage (NCBI taxonomy): Eukaryota > Metazoa > Chordata > Aves > Passeriformes > Sylviidae > Sylvia > Sylvia atricapilla. The sequence continues at coordinate 39,437,377 of NC_089141.1, read as the reverse complement.
TTACAGTTTTCACAGGGTTGCAATTAACAGTTAAACAATCTATTCTGATTGTGCTTCAAAAAAAGAGATTAAAAGACAGCAAATATTCAGTAGCATACTTACATGTAAGCATCTCTAGATCTACACACATCTATAGTTTAACTATAAGTTAAACTATAAACTTTAAACAATAAGTTATAAGAGGTAATCAAATGTTTCAATATAGGAACCGCTTATGACAAACACTTGCTATGTCTGTTCCTAACTGCCATATATATATCACAGGTACAGGACTTGGCTAAAATATTTGTTAAAATACTATGTTTTGTAATATTTCAGAATTAGCCTTGAATTCTGAGAAAGTCTCCCATTATATCAAGAGGAAGTAATTAAAAGTTTTCTGAGAATGTGGCACAGATAAAAAAGAGTATCTAAAAATAAAAATGAAAAATTCAAATCTAAACATTTAAAAACTACATGAAACTTTTAAAAGTTTAAATTTTTTTAAACTTTAAAACACTTGAAGTTCTATCTATGTCTTCATCTCTATTTTACTATTACCTTTAAAATATGTGATAGAATACACAATTCAAACAAAAAAATAGAGTTACACTATACCTTGGAAGACGTTCTGCTTCTTTCCCTCTCACTTTTAATGCCTTGAAGTTTCTTTCCCAGTCCTGTTTGCTAGAAAGATGTGCCTTCACCAAAGGTTCCATATCTACTTGGCCAATTACAACCCATTCCTTTCCAACATTATTTTTTATTCCATGGAAAAGAAATAATTTCCAGATTTAAAAAGTGCTTCTCAATAACATTAAAATACTTAAATAATATTTTCAAGTTACATTGTCCTTAACCTTTGTGCTTATACTATTATCTATAGTTTTTCTTAGTGCAAAAATTAGGCGGTACAAAATGGTTTGACATGTTTACACGTTTATGGATATTCAAAACAGAAAGACTGAAAAGTCAGCTATTATACAAAGCTTTAAAATGGAACTATACATACACTTCAAGTCAGGCATATGCTTAAGTGGTTGGCTTAGCTTGGATGGACTTGCTAAGCCTTTGCTTATATGCCTTGAAGAAAAAGACAACAATGCACAAATGTCATTGCTCAGCTACTTCTAGAATGTCTAAAGCATAAAATGACACAAATCTAAGGGAATAAAGGCATGTCAGACCACTATTGAAAATACCTTGAATTGATTGGAAACATCTGTCAGCCTTCTGAACAAATCCTCTGCTTTACTGAAAGCGGTCAGAAATCCATTTGCATTTCTTTCGGTCATAACAGTGAATATAGACTCATCTTCTGCCTCACTCACTCCCCTAAACTGATTTGGAATACAGATGAATCTCTTCATTTCTCTATAATATCTAGCTCGTACTTCTTCAAAAGGAGGTCTGAATTGCAAGTGACCTTGCCTAAAAAGTGAAACAAATAGTAAAAAAACTAATTTTTTAATGTAATCTGCACCTGAATATTTTCTTTTAAGGCAAAAAAAAAAAATCTTACTTGAATGTTAGATCGACGATTATCTCTGGTAAATTCTCACTGAGTGCTTCTAAGCCCATTTGATACTGATGCTCCAGAGCTTTGTACAGTTGATGATTCCAGTGTTGTCTCCAAGCTTTCATATCACTTGATTTGAAACCCTAAAATTTAACAATATTCATTTTTATTTTATTCCCCAAACCATAATTATAAGATAAAAACTGCACTGAAGACCAGGATCTTAGTAAAATTCAGGAATCATATGGCTGGAACAGACCGGGTCACAGCACCAAGCCGGTCAGAGTTTAAGGACCACCTGGACAATCTACTTAGGTCACATTGCTTAGTTTTAGACAGTCTTGTGAGAAGCAAGGAGTTGGACTTGATGGTCCCTGTGGGCCCCTTCTAAGTCAAGATGTGAGTTTTTGATTTTGTGACCAGTTGTTGCATTTATTGCATTTATTTCAGATTAATATAGGAATAAAAAAAAATCCAAATCAAACAGTCTCTGTGGCAGATCAACATAAGAAATTCACTGAGGTTCATAAACGATTGGATTACCAGAAAGTTCCTCAAGGTTACTCTAAAATGCACAGGAATCTGCTGGAAGTAATATAAAGAGCTGGCTGAATAAGAGGTTTAAATCTGTATCACACTTTCTATTTTCTTATAATATGTAAGCTACCTTTTAAATAGTATTTATAAAAGTTTTTGTGTGTTTCCACAGAACAATGTTAACTAATAAATAAATGTAAAATTTTGCCTCAAAGAATTCAGTCTTTCATCAAAATCTGCTACACTGTAAGAACATGTAAAGCCTTATCATACAGTCAAGTTCTGTAACTCACAGAATATTTTGAGCTGAAAGGGACCCACAAGGATCATCAAGTCCAACTCTTAAGTGAATCATCCATACGGGGATCAAACTCATTACCTCAGCATCTTTAGCACCCTGACCAACCGAGCTAAATGGTCATTTGCAAGTCATGGAGGGATTTGCAGAAGGACGACAGAAGCTAGAAAATAAATTACAAACTCCTTCCAGCTTAAAAGGTTCTCTTGTCTAAATGGAGGTTTTCAGACAGGGCTTTGGAGGCAGTCCAGGGTTGCTGCAGGAAGTGACACAGTTAAGGTCTGCCCTACAATTCAAAGCCACTCATAGGAGCGCTTCCAACAGAAAGATTCTAGAGGTCACGAAAACCTGAAATTGTGTTAATTAGGTCTTAAGACAATTATAATAGGGTTTTTAAAGAAATATGTAACACATTGATGACAAAAGCAGCAAGACTATACCATCTTATAATTTTTGAAATGTGAAAAAAAGATACATTTCGTTAAGTTTTATCACTTCTACTCAAAAAATTTTAAAGAGTGACTGAGTACAGTTTAGGTGGTTTTCCACCTAAAAACATTGTGTAATATCAAAATAATTTGCAAACAGATCCTAAAGGAAATCTAGATTCTTTTTATGAAATATACTGACTCAAAGATAAAAATCTGCAAATTAAACTTGAAAAGAAATCAACCCAGATTATTTTTCATATTATCTTCAGAGAATGACAACAAAATTAGAAGTAAAACACTGTAAAGACACTGCAATTATCTGACTGGCAAACACCAATAAAAGTAGTCTGCATTTGCATTATAAAGGATAAGAACAACATATCTATCTAAGAATCTTGTCCTTTGCTGAAGGCTATAGGAAAAACTAAACTGACTTGAATAATAATTCAAAATAGCTTAGGTTGATAATATGATATTTTTAATCAAAATCTTTATCCTCTTACTCAGTGCTATTAAGGGCTTTTCCAACCTTAACGATTCTATAATTCTACTCTAAAAGTTGTCAGCTGATAAGTGAACAAACAAAAATATGTTTTTCTCATTATTTCAGGCAGAAATGCATTTTGATTCCAAATTTTATACATTTGTTTTATTCTGTGTGTGGATCCCTCACTACCTCTACAAATTTCTTCATTTTACCTTTCATTAATTGCTCAGACACAACTAATACACAATACACAAGGTCTTCCCATTTCCCAGTTCAATCATGCTATGTTTGAGTCGTAAATCTTCATTACTATTTAAAAGTCAAATGTTCACAGTTTGCAGTAGGAAAATCAAACCCTGCCTGTGACTCAAGGCTGGCAAAACCAGTTCTGAGCTCTTGAAGTCCTTCTTTCCAACGCTGCTGCTGCCGAAGTAGATCAATATTCATAAGGGATATGACCTGTAAAAAGAATTTTAAGGAATAATAAACATACTCATCATCATGTAAATGAAAGAAAGGTTAAGGTATGCTCTAACAGACACAACTTCAATTTCATCTGGAAAATGTACCTTTTGAATGAAGTTTGTGTGCCACTTTCTTAGTTTTCTATTTTCAGTGGAAAGTCGTTCAGCAGCAGCTTGGAGTTTTTGGATATAAGCCTCCAGTTCTCTGGGATTATCCCATGTTATTTGAGCTTTTCCTCCAGGACTAGATTTTGAATGCTTTAAAAACACACAAACTTTGTAATATTTAATGACAGAAACAGTCTAACAGCTAGCATACAGAAGTGATAATATAAGAAAGATGGTTTTATTCCTAGCAAATAAAAAAGGATCTCCCTTTCCGTAGCTGCACTAGGGACAAAATAATTTGGCAAATCACAGACATGTAGGGGCATACAGCTACATCAGTGCACTGGAGAAAGATTAATGACAGACTCCTATGAGAGTCTGAATAGATCAACTGATGTTGAGACTCCTGCTCCACAAACAAAAGCAGACACCTGAAAACGAGAGAACACCCTAAACCCCCTTGGTCTTTGCCCCTCTTGGTCTTTGTTCTGCACAGATCAAAACCAAAAATGTGACATTAATAATTTCTAATCAACTTCATCTGTTTATCAAGAAATATTTTTTTTAATTACAATGTAATAAACATAGAAAAAGCAGCACAAAATATGCACAGATACCACTGAAATTAAAAAGACAAAGAGAGGAATTCTTTCACCTTAATTATCTGTTCAAATGCTAGAGCAGATTGTAACATCATTGGCTTTTGACTCCCAATCATCTGTTGATCAATAGAATTATAGAAATGTGCCACCTGTAAAAAAAGGAGAGCTTAAATTTAAAGAAAAAAAAAGTCTTATGTCATCTTCACCCTACCTGTAGGGGTATCTCAGATATCAATGACGAAATTGAATTGAAATATAAATCAAAAACATATGTGGCATTGAGTGCAATCAGAAAAATATACCACCCACTCCCAAAAGCCCCACACTTACTTCTATTAAAATACTTGCTAATGTATTTTTAGTTGAAAACTAGCAATGGTGACAAGTTGCTACATTTTATGACAATTCTCTTTAGTCATAATTACAAAAAAACTGAGATTAAAAACAGGTAATCAACTATTTACTTGTCTTATTTCTGTATATTCATACAGTAACTTCATACGGCTTTAATATTATATTTGAAAAGAAGACACATTCTGAAATTGTAAAGCATATCTTTACTTTTGTTTTCTTTTATGGACTTAGGTAATTTGTTCAAGACAAGTCACTTTCATACAGACAAGGTTCAGTGAAAAGCTTCATCACACAGGCAGAAGACAACACTATAGAAAGGTTCAAGCTGGGAAGTCAGAACAGGAAGTTATTATGGCACAATAATCTTATACCTGCTTGAGGATGACTGCCTGCTTGCAGAACTTTTGTGCAGTGTTTGCAGCATGCTGTATTTTAGCTGGTATAGCAAACCCAAGTGCTGATAGCTGACGTACTTCTCTTAGCAGAGTCACCAAACGATCTGAGTAAAGTATGTTTAATGCTCCAGAAATGGGATCCAACTCCATCACAGGGCTATTAGCTTGGATACTGAATCAAAATCAATCATATTACTGAACATAATTCGGTATTTACTCTTTCTTAGGTGCATTTTACCATAATATAACAAACTATTCTAAACAGCTTAATTTCATTCTATTTTGTTTTTCTATGCTTGTAACATTTTACTTTACTCAGAAATTATTCCAGTAACCTTTCCTTTAATTCAAAGCCAATGAAGATACAAGAATTAACAATGCCTATAATTTTTGATTTCAAAATGTTTCTTGTTTGCGACAATAGTTAAGGTGTAACTCACAGCTAGATTGTATTCTAAATTACTCTGTATCTATCACAGTCTCTCAACAGGGTGTCTTACCCACCCCAGTCTCGAGCGCTGCAAAGCAGGGAGAAAATAATGAGGGAACCAATTTAAGAACCAGAACTTGCATCAGTGAAGCATTTTGGTATATTCAGCCAGATGCTAATATAAACACCAGCCTATCTTCAGACTTTACTCATTTTTTTCCTTTTTAGCAATGCTTCTACCAACATTCTTTAATAAACACTAAGTAACAGCCTTACTAATTTTTTCTTTTTTTTTTTTCTCTTTTCTAGTTCCCATATCCATTGCATTCCCCTTTGTAGCAAGCTACTTCTTTTCTTGTTCTTATAATTAACCACTTCACATCTTTTAAAATCTCACAATAACAAAACTATATGGTAATAATAAATTAGATGGCTGCTGATATATTTGAGTATTTTGATGAAAATAGAAGTTTTCCCTTAAGTAACTCCTGCATCCTCTGTAACTGTGGAACAATTCTTTCCAGAGGAATTTTGCAACACTCAGAGTTGAAGACAGAAGCTATGTGGACAATCAACTAAAACAAAAATTGTTAAAATACATTTTAGTATCCCACACAAAATTTTATTATTTTGGGAAAAAAACTTCATGAGGTTTAAATTCAAATGTTTACCCTTCTTTCATCCACCATATGTAGACTGCAGAATCATCCACCATATGTAGACTGCAGAATTTCTTGTGAATAACAATTAATTTGTTACTCTACATGTGTCATCTGTATATCACAGCTATACTCTCATCTAGTTTCTATACATTATCACTATAAAGATTACAATAGGCAACAAGTAAAAACAACAACTAAACCAAACATGTCCTTCATTCCAGGTGCTAATAGAAACTTCCGGATTAGCTATTAACCTGCAATATTAGCTGTTAATCAGTAATTAATAGTATTTCCCTCTATACTTCACCTTACCAAGCAAAACTGGCAGGAGGATGAATAAATTGTTCTATTTTGTCTCTCCATTCATTCTCGATCCTGTAATTTTTTTGACTTCCTTTGTCAAGTTCTAATGAATTACATCACACTACAGATTTCATTATTTAATAAACATTATTTAAACAAGAGTGTATTTACCAAAGTCCTGACTTGGGATTTGATAATTCTGACTGGATATTCCTAGACCAATCATCAAATTGTTCTTGCTCATATACTTTTAACTGTTCCAGAAAACAATCTGCACTTTGATGAAAAGTTTGGAATCCAGGTAAGTCAGAGAGAAGAGCCTCTGCCAGCTTGATAGAATCATCCACCTTAAACACAATAACAAAAAAAAGAAGTTTACCTTCCCAATATTCAATCAGAAAAGAAAAATCTCCAGATTAAAAATCAGTATTGCAAAACATCCAAATGGGATTCAAAAGCTGATTAGGAGAAAAAAAGTGAATTCTGAACTGTGTCCCAGATGTTTGAACAGTAAATTGGGTTTGATTAAGCTGTCCACTGACAACACTGACAACAGCATCCAGCCCTATTAAGACATCCCAGGATATCCCACTTGGTCTTTAACTCTCTGTAAAGGTACGGATCTCCCATGAGTCATCTGTTATATCTATAAGGTCCATGACAATACTCAAAGGTACTTGAAACAGAATTTCACATCTACACGTGGAGAGATTAAAACCCTAGTCAATACAGTCAGTGGATATTTGAGAGCAATTAAAAAATTTAGCACAGCCTAAAGCAGACATAAAGCAGACATACATCAGCTGAACCAGGCAAATAGTTATTCCAGGATAAGTAACTTTGACTTTCATACAAATCTATAGTTACTGCAGAGGGCACTTATGTTCACAAAAAACATTCTGGTTTTCACTGGTCAATGTTAACCAAAAAGTGTTCAAAGTTCCCTGCTAAAATGTAAATACAAACTTTTAAAAAAAGGATAAATTAAAACAGAATTTATTTTTACTACTGTAAATTGCCTGGAAGGCACAAGCTACTCTTTGATTTCAAGAAGACACTACAAAGATCAGTAATAACAAGTGAGGATTAGGATTTCAAAATCTGAGTATCTGTGAATTCTAGATAAAATCTTAAAATGCAAACTGGAGGGTAAAAATTAACAGAAACACCTACTGTATGAATTTTGGTCTTTTTTCTTTTTTTTTTTCTATTTTTTTTAAGAGGCAGTTCAGCTTACCAAAAAAACACTACATTCTGGGTCTGCAAATAAAATTCAGCTTAGCAAGCAGCACCACTGATAAGGAACTTTGATTATATAAATCTTGGGAAGCCCAAAATTTTTCTGCGTGGAATTCCCCACAGAAAAGTTGAATACCATGTTTTACATTCTATGATAAATCATGTGTAAACAGCAATAGAATCTTGTTACCTTCAGTTCCAGCTGCTGTACCCATACAATATTATTTACAACTTCAGAAAGGTTCTTGCCTGACAGTGGTCCAGAAACGTCACCAGGAACACCATGACATCGAGTTCCAAAGTCTGTCTCATAGTCTAACATATGCAAAAGATTCATTAAATCAGAAATCTAATAGAACAACCTTAGATCATTATTGCAGTTATAAAAATATACCAGGAAACCTGACATAATTCTAGAAGTAGATCCTAGCATTCACAAAAAACTAATGCAATTAAATACCTTTGACATAATCTTGAAGTGCTGCCAGCAACGTTTCCCTTTCAAAAAGCAATTCTTTGCTTATATTTGGGTGCTTTATCAGGTCCTTATGCTTCTGAAATATTTGAAGAAGCTGGAATATGAAGATTTTACAAAGTTATCACTTTCCTCATGAAAATAATTAAACATAGGCTGACAACACCTAGTAGTGCTGTCTTTGGCTCTAAGGACTTACTCCTATCCCCTAAACAAAATACTTAGGAATTAAATAATTTTGATCTTCAGGAAAGTTTTCAGACTACAGAATTACCCATACCTGCTGTGGACTGTCCTGAATTTCTGAAATAAACTTCTTCAATTTGCTTGCTATTTTTTGTTCCAGTGGTGCAATAATTCTTTCATACTGAGAGACTGCTGCTTTCCATAATGGCTAGAGATAATGAGTTCATGTGTTAGTTTAGGACTACATACATTGCAGAAAGACACAGAAAGAATGTGAATAAATTAAAAATAAGCATTATACCTCTGTGTAAGGATTATAGTGTACAGGATTTAGGCCAGCAAAGGGTTCAAACACATGAGATAGAGGTAAAGAATTTTGTTCTCCAGCTGGCAAAAAGAACATAAGTTTTTCATGCAGTGTTCTAACAGTTAGCACCTATAAGGGAAAAAAAGTATTTGATATAACAAATGTGTTTTTACATAAAATTTATATTTACAAGTACAAATCTCTTTCCTTTTTACAAGAAACTTACAAAAGACTCAGACAAACAGATGCTGGAATACTATCTAACACTGACAAGACTAAGAAAGACTATTTCAATTCCAGTTTTTAACTTGAGACAATGCTGTTTAATTCTGTATCCAATGAAACTAATGTGTATAATTCAAATCTCTACCTCGTCAAGACGTTGGCCAAGTTTGGCTATCAATTCAGGGAAATATTTCTCATTTTTCCATGGATGTAGAGCGTAACGTTGCCATAGTTGTCCGGTTAGGTATTCACAAGCTGACACCCACTGTTCACAAACCAAAATGCCAGCCTGTATATTTTCTTTTACACTGTGAAAAGTATCCTCCCACAAATTCAAAGCTGCTAATCTTCTCTGAACAAATCTACCTAGAGAGCCACCTAGAACACAAAAAAGTATTAAAAAACTAGATGTTATGTTTGTTTAAAATAATTCCTTTAAAGTTACACCACATTCCAATCACATTTTTTAAAAAAAGTGTAGTGTCTTGATTTCAAACCACACAAAATGCAGCAATAACTGATTATTTTGTTTCAGATTCAATAAATCTCAAATCTGCAAGGCAAATAGAAGTTGGTCCAACATGTGAAGTTGATGGACTTGGATTCTGGATTCCACACACAAGCACCAGTCTTTATCAGCAGCAATGGCAGTATCTGGCTGCTCCCCACAACTCTTCCTCTCACACACACACAAACATCTGGCAGGAGCACACAAACCCATTGTCCTATGCCTGTCCCCAAACATGAGGCTGCTGTCAAGAGAATGAGATAAGAACCTCTCTCTCTGTGCACATCCTGCTCTCACTTCCACACAGACTGAACTAACCTTTAATGGGAGTTTATGTAAATAAATTTTCTCCTCAGAAAGATAGGGAGTCAAACAGAAACATGACAAATCCAGCCCACAGGCTGAAAGATATTCAACTCCATCTTCTATCCATCACCTACCCAAGCATGTGTGAAGGCATCTACCAGAACTGGCTGAATTACTGCATACTAGAAGGCAAATAATATTCAAGGATCATAATTATAAGAAGCAAGCATCTTCACACTGTGGGCTGTTATTGGTGCCTTTACAAGGAAGAAGGTCAAGGAATCATTTTACTTTTCTTGACTGTTCAGTTAATAAAGACTGCATAAAGGTTTACCTATCACATCCAAGAGATTATGCATGCGAGACTGCGGATAAGGATCATGTTCTGTTTGTCTCCACACATTATCAACAGTATCCTTGGTAGCCTCCACCAAATCCACAACTTCAAATAAGGAGAGAGTATCCAAGTTGTAATAATCCTAGAAAAACAATCTTTAATATGCAAATAGTATTGTCTAAACATTTACACTTTCTTGAAGCTGGCGAGTGGTGTACTTTTCTGAGGTTTACTGCATAACAGAATACGTCACAATCCTCTCAAAAAACCAAGCATTTGTGTAAGTTTATTCATGTGAAGTATTCATTGCTACCTGAAGGATTACTCAAGAAAGTGCTTTGTGGGTGCCAAAAGTGTTGCATAACAGCATTAATAGTGTCCTCTTCATCTTGTGAGTCAATCCTCAGTTCATAAACTAGCATATAGCTGAATTTCTACAGCAGCTCCTAGTATTCAATGATTTAATCCACTCCCAATTGAATGTCAGCATACCCATGCACCAGTCACTACAAAACACATGAATATCATTAAAAGTAAAATTCTACCTAAGGAAATATAACTAAATAGCTATATATTCATATATTTGCAAAGAGTGTATATATATTGACATCTCTTTCATGGGAAGAGTGTTTTTTTTACTAAGTCTAGAAGTGTATCACTGATCACACAAAATAAAACATACTTTTGCAATGTCCTCAAATAGGTCTCTAAAATATGAAGCTCTTTCTTTACTACATCCTTTACTTCCATGATGAGAACATTCTCTCCAGAACTGAAATTCATCTGTTGGTGTAAGTATAGCTGCAAATAAAATAGAAAATAATTATACATGAAATAAACACATGTTTATAAAATATGTTCAGCCAGAACATACTTTCTAAAGCAAACTTTTAGATATGGTTATGTAAATATCCTTTAACTTCTGATTATGACTAGATGCAATATTCAAGTCAACTCTGGTCTTCTGGCATGACCATAAGTAATTCCATCCAATTAATAACAACCAGTTATATTTCACACTGTGCAATCTAAACACCCAACCTAAACACTCAATCTGAAAATAAATTATTTACTCTAAATTCAAAATTAACTATAAAAGACATAATTGCAAAACAAACCTCGCACATCATCTTCGCTGAATTTTATTCCTGTGTAACTGGTATCTGATCTTCTGAGAGCAGTACTCAAGCCAGTTTCAAGCTCACTTAAAAGTTTCTGGAGCTTGGGATCAAATGCTTTACTCCACTTCTCATCCTGTAACAAAAATTTCAAAAATTATGACTTACATGATAGAGCAATTACTATTTTCTTCCCATTAATCTTTAAAAAAATACAAAATTCAGATAAAGTACCAACCACATAGTGGGAAAATACAGCATTTTTTTTTCCCTAAAGTCCAGGAAGGGCACCTCATTCTTTTCACTTAACAACTAAGAATAATATTATAAAAACCATTTTTATCACAAAATCAAAAGTCAATTGCCAGGTTTATAAAGGCACCCTGAGAGTGAGTGAGCATTCCACATTAACCAACAATGGCCAGTGTATTCCACACTTCCAGTCAGGTATACGTATGACCAGAATCTTCCTCTCATCCTTACCGAGAAGAGCTTAAGTAGTTTCTCTAACTTAGAAATTATAACTACCACCCACTGCATCATCTCCTCAAATATTTTGGTTTCATAATATATTTAGCTCAGAATTAGGCAACATCCTATTGAATTCCAACGTCTCAATATAAATTGAGAACAGAACGTTTCAACTAGTATACTGCTCACCTTCAGTAATACAGGTGCGAATACTTGTCGTACAGCTTGATAAAGGGTGTTGATTGGTGAATCTAGCATAGATGACACAAGAATATTACTGTGAAGATTATCTTCAGTAATTACATCAGGTCTCAGCTTAAAGAACACCAACACATTATTCTTTGAATCAGTAGCTTCAATCTGTAACAAACAAGAAAACAGGATTTGTTTACAAAGCTGTTACTGACTGTTAAATTACATACACCATTTACACAAACAATTTTCATCAAGAAAAAACCATAAAATATCATATTATTCCCTCTGGGCTCAAATCTGGTATGATTTGATTTGCACAGAAAATTAAAATTTTTATGACACTCATTGCTGAGTCTATAGTCTATAGGAACCTTCCAACATCAAATACGTAAAGCCTTCTACAGCATATAATGTCTGTAAATATCATCATTTCTAACTATACTTTGAAAAGTCCACTTACCACTTTCCCTGGACAAAAACAGAAAGTTTGTCTTGTGCCTAGAGAAACTAAACATGACGTCTATTTTTTTAATTGCATTTTTATGCTACAAACATTTGGGAATATTTTTCTATATATTCTAAATATTCTGTATGGTTTTCCTGAGTTTGTAAATACATTATTCATAGATTTCTCAAGAACAAAGACAGACATGCTCCTTCATCAGTAAAATCATAAACTGCAACATGACTAATGTTACATTCACAGCCCAACTTATGGGTAAAGTTCCAAAAATTGCCATAAAGCAATTGCTGAAGTAATTTGTGGCTGAGGAGAATTCATAGAATAGGAAAAATTATTAAACATCTGATAAATTAACAGCAAAAAGATATGCTAGAGTGAAATCCCTGATTCCATGCAATGGTAAACATCTGTGTACTATTTTTCTGTTAAAAGAAACAAATGGTAGTAAAAACAGCCTTCAGTTTATTGGACAGTATCAGTTTTACTTTCTTATCAAGTCTTTAGCCCAATACCTACATAGCTTCACTGACACAAAGAAGACAAAGTAGACGACACCAATATCTATCTGATCCTTCCAGAGGCGCTGAAAGCTGCTTCATATTTTAGACAGTGGCTCAGCAGCACCCTCAAAACCTGGTACACATATATTTTCATTCTTGCCTGAATACAGCATGCACTAGACTTCACAGAGGAGAAACCACGGAATTATGAAAGTCACTGGTCCACACTTCACATGTTGAGGACTCCTTACATGCACCTTCCATGCGCGAAGCCACTGACATAACAAACACGGAGTCCCTGGTTCTCACTGCAGAACGACAGGTCCCATGTCAAGACCCACACCTTGCCTGTACACTCCGTGTGGCTGGCACCACACTGTGGCCTCTCTACAGGGTGACCCTGAGCACACATCACACCCCACAGCAGCAATCTCAAGAGTCACTTGCTGACTCAAGAACCATTCACAAGACTCAAGGGAGGACATTTCATACAATGAACCTCAGATGTGCTCAGCTGGACACACTAATTTGAAAAATGCATGCCTTGGACAAATGCCTGCCTTGGATTTGTCAAATATACAATACACAGCACTCTAAAACTGCAGCAACATGGGCACAACTCGCTACCAAATGTATCCTCAGCTGACCACATGGTCTTCATGGACTCTGGCAACAGTGTTGTTTCAGCACTCTTGCTTCAGCAAAGATAGAGGTAATTTTCTTCTTAATAGCTGGTACAGCACTGTATTTTGGGTTTAGTATGAGAATAATGTAAATATCACACTCATACGTTGGTTGTTGCTAAGCGGTAGTTACTGAATAGTCAGGGATTTTTGGGTGCTTCATGATCTGCTAGTGAGGAGGACACAAGGAGTTGGGAGGCGGCATGGCCAGGACAGCTGACCTTAACTGGCCAGAGAGATACTCCACACCACAGAGCATCCTGCTCAGTGTATGAACTGGGGGTGGGCTGGGCATCAGTGGATGGTGAAAAACTGCACTGTGCGTCACTTGTCTCTCTTGGGTTTTGTTCCACTCTCTCGCCCCTTTTCATTATAGTTGTTGAAGTTATTATTAGTGTATTAGTAGTTAGCTATTATTATATTTTATTTCGTTTCAGTTATTAAACTATTCTTAACTCATGGCGTTCTTTTCTTTCCGATTCTTCTCCCCACGGCGGGGTCGGGGGACAGTGAGTGGTACTTATCTGCCGGCGGGGTTTAAACCACGGCAGCCGCAGCAGACACAGAGACCTGCACAGACATTCGAAGGAGGGTGATGTCCCCCAGATGGGACACCAAGCTTTACGGCCCCCAAGCCTGGGCGGACTCCGTGCTCTGCATCCCCGCTGGCACGGCGGGATGCGGCGGACACGCGGGGCCCGCAGCCGCCGGACACTACGGTACCTTGTTGGAGGCGCTGAGCTGCGCGCCCGAGTGCTGCACCACGAGCAGGAACTCATTGCCGTCGTCGAGGAAGCGGCTCAGCTCCGGACGGGAATGCAGCCCTGCGGCCAGGGCAGCAGCACCGCCCGCCGGGTCCAGCCCGAAGTAGTTGGCAGCCGTGGCTGAAATAAAGCGCTTCCTCCTGTCCGCCTCCCCGGCCATGGTGGGGCACCCCGCTAGGCAGGATCACGGCGGGGGCGGACCCAGAACGCCACGGGAGCACATGCAGGCACTGGCGGGAGAAGACCCAAAGGACTCACGGCGGGAAGGACGGCTGCTCGCCCCGGGGCACAGGGGGAGGACGAGGCCCGGAGCCGTCCCGGCGTCGCCGAGAGCCGTCACTATGGTGACCGGAGATGGCGGCGCGCAGGCGGCGTAGCTCCGGGCGGCGCCGGGCAGGCCGGGGAAGGAGGCGGCAGTCGACGCGCTCGGAAATCAGCGGAACGGGGCGGGACGGGGCTGGCCCGGCGGGCGGGGCGGAGAACGCGCCGCGCTGTTCCTCGCTCGGCCGCAGCGCCTGGCAGTCACCCGGGGCTTGGCCTGCCCGGTCTACTGCCAGGCTTCCCCTGGGTTCACCGAAGCATCTCTCCTGCCATCAGCTGCGTCACGGTGTCACGGCCGCCGCAGTACTTGGGGTGCTTCCCTCGCCCTCGCCCTACTCCGCTAGGGAGCCCGTGGTGCCCGGCACAGCGAGGCGGAAAAGGACTGCGGTCCCGGCCCTGGGGTGCGCCGGGCGAGTGCTCAGAACGCCCACCGGGACCACAGTCGTTTCCTGGGTCAGTGCGGGCGTAGCGATCCGGGCCCCGTTCAGCGCTCCCGGTCGCTTCTCCGGAGGGTCTCTAAAGGGACGGAGCGCCTCCCGTCCCGCCCAGCAGCTGCCCCAGAACTCGGCCACCACTCGCGCCTCTGGCAGGCGGCTGTCCCAGCGCCCAGCCCGCCTCCAGCGCGGACGGGACAATCAGCTCCCCCCCCGGCTGTGGGCTGTGACCGCGCGGGTTCGAAGGCACTGGAAGGGTTGGCGCTTCCCCGTTTATTTCTCTGCAAACGCCGAGTGTAACCGGCACCGCGGCCCGCGCACGCGGCCCCGCGCCGGCCGGGAAACACGCGCGGCAGCCCCGCCCTCCCGGGGGCGGGTCCCGGCGCGGCCCCGCCCCGGCGGCGCTTCCACTTCCTGCCCGGCGCCGTGTGTGTCCGGGTCGTTCTCGCCGTTCCCTCCGCAGCCGATAGCGCCCGCGCTCGCTCCCGCCCCCGGCGCGACACCCGCTTCTGCGAACGGGGCGGCGGCGGCGTCTGCCCGCGGCGAGCGGGCGGCGGCAGCTCCCGGTGGTGCTGGGGAGGACCAGCAGGAACGGGGTCTCCTCTGGTCTCCTCACCGCCGGTCTCGGGAGGCGGCGGCGGCCAGGGGAAGCGAGCCCGGGGGGGCCTCGGCTGCGGGCCCCGGCAGCGGGGCGGCCCCGCCCCGAGGCAGGACGATGCCGGTGAAGAAGAAGAGGAAGTCCTCGGGGGCGGCGGCGGCGGACGACACCGGCCTCAAGAAATGTAAACTCGGCAGGTACCGTCTCGCGGGGCGGCGGCCGGTGCCGGCGGTCACGTCCCGGGCCGCTCCTGCGCCGGCCCCGGGCCGCGGCAGCCGTGGGGCTTCCCGGGGCGGCGGGCCGGGTGAGGCCGCGTGGGGCCCGGCCAGCGCCGGCGGGGCCGCGGCCGTGCCCGGAGACACGTCCCGGTGCAGCTGCGGGGCTCGCCGGGCCGGCCGCAGCGGCGGCGTGGTCATGTCTCGGGGAGAAACGCCTCGGAACGGCTCCCATTCCCGGCTGGCTTTGCCTTTGGCTCTACCTCTAGGACCAGTTCTGGCATTTGTCCCCATATTTGTTCTGTCTCCCTGGGGTAGGCGGTTCTCACTTAAAGGTTGCCAGTACTCAGAGTGTCTGTGCTAAATGGACGTTTCCTCTTTTTTTCTTTTTTTCTTTCCCTTTTTTTCTGTTTCCCCCCCCCCTTTTTTTTTTTTTTTTTTTTTTTTTTTCTTTTCTTTCTTTTTGCAGTGAATTGGAAGGATTGGTCAACACACTGGGAAACAAGAGCAGGAAAGGTTTCTCTAATAAATACACGAGTCTGAAGCATCTTTTTTATTAACTACTGTAAAAAAAAAAAAAAACAATGCCGTGATACCCAGAAGTTGCTGTTAGAATGATAAGCCATTAGTGTGGTGCAGAAGGAGTTTGTAATGTGGTTTCTCCGAAGCAGCTGCCTGCTTCATCTATTACACCTTGTTAAGTATGGCAGTAAAGCAGCACTTACTACTAACGTCCTGAGGACATGAGGATACAAAGGACTTGCGAAATCAACACTACGGGAATGGCTATTGCAAAAAATTGTGGCGTATGGCCTTTCTCGTAGGCTGGCCGAGCTTGAGTTTAGAAGTACCAAGGCTCTTGTTTAGTTATGACTGTTCATTTTGGGTAGCTATTCTAGAGCTCAGTTTCTGTGGTCATTGATGACCTTTTAGTTTCAGTCAGTTTATTCACTGCCTATAAATAACTGTTCTTGTGCCAGCATTATCCTCTATACCACTCTACTCCCTCATGGTTCTGCCTCAAAGTATATTTGGAGGGAATGCTTTTGTTTTCTCTTACTTTATTTTGCATACTTAAAAAAGCTAAATTATTCTGTTTGTAATACCAACTTTCAGTTTCCTTGCTCGTCTTAGCTGTTGTTTGCATGCGTTCAGTTTCAGTTTGTCTTTCTGGAACACCGTTAACTGAAATTTTGTGATCTTAATTTCTTTTACTTAAAGTGTTTTCATAGCACCAAAAGAAAAAAAAAAAAAAGAAAAAACCCAAACCAGATTCTACAGGGAGCTAGTAGTTGGGCAAAAGCTATGACATAAGTAAGAGTTTATGCTAGGTGATCGGAAAATGTTAGATGCACAAGCATTTTTGGCATTATGTTCTTACGCAACAATTTATTGGTAATATTCTTTAGTAAAATCAGTGATTACAACTAGATCTGTGTTAATCTGGATAAAGCCAATAAGCAATAGCAGACCATATGACTCTGGCCTCTTTCTGGTGACTTATGTTCCTAAAGCCAGTTGGATGGATGGATGAATGTTTGTAGAAAACCTTTAATTCTAGCTTTCAGCACAGAAGGCTGCTTCTTAGAGTGCTGTGTTCTTTTCCGGTGAAGCTAAAAAAGATACATGGGGAATTAAAGTTGTTCACCCTGCTCAGAATTGAACTATTCTTCTCCTGCTTGACGTTTTAATTTTAAAATTGCAATGTGGGAGCTGCATAATTTTAAATCCTCTCATATGATTAGTTCTCACCTCGTTGTTAGAAATAACCTTAGCTTGTTCTGAAGGTCTGTAATTTATGTTTGAAAGGAGGATGCATTTGTTGCAGAAAAGGTGTTGCAGCTCCTTACTGACTGAAGATGCCTCTGTGTTGTTGTTTTTACTGGAAGAAATTCTATGCATTCTTTTAATGAATGATGAATTAGAGAATTCACTTCCTAGGCAAACTGGGTTGTGTGTTATATAATAAAGACAATGATGAGGGGAGGCTGTGTGTGCTGAGCAGCTTCAGTGTTGCCACAGATTGCACACTACTATTCTGGTATATGTACCAAATATCTATAGAATTTGCAGATTCTTAATTATGTGTATAATGTAAACAAATTGACCAAGTTTTTTTCCCTAATTTGGGTGGTTAACTATAAATAGCCTGACTTTTAAATATGTCAAACTCTGCAGCTTCTGTTGACCTTAATGGGATCTGTGCGTGTTCAGCACTCTTGAAGATCATGCTGCTTGTTAGCGCCGTAACATTAAGTTATATGTATGTATAAATATAAGCAAACAATAAGCATTTAAATTACTGATATTTTGGCCATCTGTATGGGATTTTTTTTTTTGTTTAATATCTACAAGATAACAGTACTTCTGCATTTCAGAAAAAGGAATAGTTGCAATAAATTGGGCTATGAGATGATTGTAATCCAAAGGTAGTTTTATGTTCCAACAGGAGTTGAGGATGACAAACAGTTGCCTTTTATGAAATTCACCATCACTAGATGTATATTGACCTGGTGAAAGAATTTCAATAGATTAATAATAAATGTGGAATTTAATTTTTCCTGTTTTTCACATCCCCTTACAATAAAACTGTTCATCCTTGTGTTTCTATTTTCTTTTGCAGATCACAAGCATCTGGTAAAGTAATAAGTGGAGAGGAACATTTTTCAAGCAAGAAGTGCCTGGCTTGGTTTTATGAATATGCAGGTAATATGCAATGTATTCATGTTTAAAATCACGCAGTTTTGTTTTAAATAAAGCAATACATCAAATACTGCTTTGCATTTCACTTTTTTGGGCTGATGTAGACATAAGAATATGTCCATATTTGCTTCCTTATAACATGCACTTGAATTAGTATAGCTTTTATTATTACCTTCATGGTATTTGTTCTTTTTGACTTACTTTTCTTTACTCTATGCTTTTTAACTTTAAAATGAAATAATAGATGTTGGGCAGTACAGTGTTGAACCAGGATATACTGAATGATTCTACTTCTTGCTTTGAAATTTTCAAGTAGAAGTCAGGACACTGAGAGATTGTTCAGATTGATGCCTGTGTGTCTAGCGATATCTTCCTTGTGATTGTATTGGAAGGCTATTGACATAGGTCATGAGTTAAGCTCCTTGTATTTATGTTTTACAAAACAAAATAATAGAGGTTTATATTGTTCTTTCATCTGAGTATTTGTACTAACATTTTTGATCTTTTAAGTAACAAATGTCTCATTCCAAAAGTATTTGAAGTAACCTCTTTCAAATAACTCCCATCTGCCATTGAATAGCTGCTTTCAGTGACTATGCAGTGTGTTTTGCAGTGTGTATTGCACTATTTTGCTTATTTATTTAGGTATTTATTTACTTGTTATATGATTTCTGAACTCAGGATTTCGAAATTGTTATTAATTTCTTATCTAGTTGCTATTTCAAGTCTGCCGTAACTGGTTGGTGATTAAAAGTCATTATGTGCCAGATCTTAGTATGGAGTGAGCTGCTAATTTTTCTGCCGGCAGTTGGTTTGAGTATATTTATCAGGACTGATATTTTCCTTGCAGTCTTTTCACACCAACGAGCTACTCTTGTTTATAGTAATCTGCTTTGTACTTTAGATTTGTGTCATACTCCTCTGGAGTAGAGTCTTTCCTAGGGAAATAATAATAACAGAGTTAATTTTCTTGTAATAAATGTGTTTGCACATTCTTTAGAATTAATGTCTGTAAATTTTGTCTTTGTTGTTGAGTCAAGAATTGAATGTAGGAGGCTATAGTTTTGGTTAACCAGTAATCAAAAAATGCCACATTTCCAGCATGAGATACAATTCCAGTTAAATTACAAACAACAGGAGATAAAGTCTTTCCATTGAAAGATGAAACTATAAACACACATATATGTGTGTGCATGATTTCTGGACCAGAGACACTGATTCAAGCTTGTACTTGTCATTACCAGTGAACTCTTGTATGTGTTTCCCTTCATAATTTGTTTGGGGTTTTTTTTCCTTAGCATTTTCTATCTAATACTGTTTGGCCTTGCTTACCTGGGCAAAATGTCCTTTGCAATATTCTTCAAGAGGTAGGGGCTCGTGATCTTAAGTGTCAATTGCGTTTTATTTTCCTGTAAGAGTAACCATTCTCAATAGTTTTTATTGACAATATTCTTATCTCACAGTGAGTAGTTATTCAAAGTACATTATCTGCCCCCAGAACAAGCAGAAGCCTCTTTAAGAGTTTGGACAAAGTGGAGACAGGTATCATCAAGGACTCTCCCTATTATAAGCAGCAAAATTTGCCAAAAATTATAAAATGGCATGTTGTTTTGGAAGCTAAAACCTCTACCTTCTACATGAGTTCTACTCACTAAATGTTAATGTAATGATCCAAGACACATCAAAATACTGTGTTGACAGGCCTTTTAATAATATTTGACTACCCAGTAGGAGTCATTTTTGGATCAGGCTTAGTCAAAATAACTGAAACCAGAGAGTGATTAGAGGAACAAAACACTCTAGGAGTGTGTCCATATGCACTCTTTAAAGGCACTGTTTTGCTGCATTTTAGAGACTTGTGTTAAAATGCAGAAATAACAGCATAACACTATCTCTGTGGCCTTAATCTCTTTTCATTGCAGCTTCAAACCTTTTTTCTGTTTTGTATATAGCTAACATGCTCGTGTTATCAGTTTATTATCACTTTGTTTATATTACTCAGCATCATAAAACTCATCTTACATTATTTTCAGATTCCCCTCTTTTATGTTAGTGTAAACCTATAATGTTAGCACTATCAAAAGAATAATATCTGTAGTGGTCACTCAGAATGAAGGGATTCTTTTTATTGTTGATAAAATAATTTTTCCAAGAACATTATTCCTAAAGTAACTTCAGCAGAGAGTAAAGGTACCCAAATTATCTTGAAACAATTGCCTGCCACAGTTGTTGGAGATGAGCTGCATCAGTAGCATGCTCAGTGGAGTCTTTTGAAAACTCAGATACAAAACTAAAATGGCTCATCTGCTATCGCAGGGAGGCAGTGCACAGCACAAACCTTCTCATGTAGCACATAACAGACATGTCTGCACAATTGCACTTGATAGAATAGTTCTAGCTCTAAGAGCTACTTAATACCGTAATTCAGTGTTTTTAGAAATACTTTGAGTGCAATTACACTAATGTGTGCAACCCTTGTGAGCAGTGAACGTTACTTAGATTTCACTCTGGTGTGTTTTTTGCTTTGAAGGTCCTGATGAAGTTGTAGGCCCTGAAGGAATGGAAAAATTCTGTGAAGACATCGGTGTTGAACCTGAAAATGTGAGTTTCTTTCATAGTGCTAGTAACACCTAAGAGAATATTAGATGAGATTTAAGTTCTATGTAAAACTTTTTTTTAACTCCACGAAGCAAAGAGGTTTTTTATCTCCCTGCTTGTAGGGGCTGCTCTAAGATATTTTAGCTCAATATGTCAATTATACTTTGGGGGGAGAGGGGTGGTTATTATAGTAATACTCAATTTTCAAAAATTGAAATTAAGGGAAAAGTTGCATGTAGCTGAATTTTTTAATGGCAGCAAATACGAATACCAAGCATGTACCACAGTTGCTAGAATGTTTGAATGCTTTGGAGTTTTATTCTTGGACATCAGTAAATCAGCCTTTTCTGATGTACTGACTCTTTTCCTGCCCTTATTTTCATTTTGTTTCTCCTAGATTATTATGTTAGTTTTAGCCTGGAAGCTAGAGGCTGAAAGCATGGGATTTTTTACCAAGGAAGAATGGTTAAAAGGAATGACCTCATTACAGTAAGAGTGTTTTTACATATCTAATACAATGTTTTGATGTTATGATTGTACCTATAACTTAACTCTATGTCATGTATGTTGGAAATAAGACACAAAAAAAGCTGGCTTTTAGGTCTTGTTTTGGTCCACAGCTGCAAAATTAATCTGAGTTCACTCAAAGGATTAAGTTATTATCTAAACCCAGTTAAGTCAGGTTTTGGTGGCTTCCTTTTCTTACAAAAATATGCTAAAATATCATTCTAATTAGCAGACATGGATAGACCTGGAGATGCACATAAGCATATCTCAGCACTGATATTCTGGAAAGATTTTACTGATTTCTGAGCTTTAGGGATGAAGACTGCATGGATAACAATTTTGGCTATTAGTATTATATATTAGATGCATGTTAGAAGCCATGCTTAATGCTGAGGCTAAATAACACCTTTTTAGGTTTATAAATTAACTTCTTGCTCTTTCTGTTTGCATTTGAATTTTTGGTGAGATAATGCCCTGTTGAAAGAGATTTATTTCTTACGGTAAAGTAATCGGGTTTTTGTGAGCCTTAGTTCAGTTGTTACTTTTTGTTTGTTCTTTGTGTAGTTGCTTTTGGTACCCTAGTGTTTTACAGGTGTCTTGTTATGACACTGCATTCAGCGTTACAAATAGGGCGCTACTGTTGCAGCTAGAGCATAGTGAGAAAAAGGGGTTGATTTTACCCTTGCCCTGGATTGATTTGGGAAATTGTATCAGGTAGATACCCTCTGGTTACTCAGAACTATGGAGTAAGTGACTCTGGACTGACTTTCTTAACTCTTAATTGATTTGGGATCAGACTTCTGATAGATGCCTTGATTATTTTGTGACTTTCACCAGAAAATTAATAAATTAAGAGCTGGAATGATTAAATCACTTGAAATTCAGGAGGACAGATTAAATTCTGGGTGCCTGGTTTTTCAGATGCAGTGAATGACTGTTGGTCACTTACCTGAAGTACCTAATTTCTATGCCCAAATAGAAGCTTTCAGGAGTTAGCCAATATCACAGAATGCAAGCACAAAGATGTGTGAAATCAGGCACCTGTTCAGAGCTGATGTTTTACACTTTGTTTCTAATACTTTGCTGTGACTGGAAAACTTCTGGTTCTTTTCAGAACAGAGCTGGTCATGCTATAATCTAAATTTGTTTAATACTAAAAATAGGGTGCTGCTATTCGTTTTCATAGAAACAGACTTCTGGTGAGAGCACTTGCCTAAGCCTAAAGCAGTTCATGTGTATGTTTTGCTCCCCCTGTTCTCTATTAAGCTGGCTAAGCATCCGGGTGAAGCAGAGACCCTCACATAACAAGATCCATTGGCTAAAAAATTTGTGTGGGTTTTGAGTGGGAGTGAGCAAGCAGCTCTGTGGCACTTAGTTGCCAGCTGGGGTTAAAACCATGATAAAAGAAAATACAAACCTGTAGACTTGTGCTGTTGTTGCTTACTAGGAAAGGGAGGATCATATTATGGGATTCCATCTGGAATGGGGTTGTCTATTTTCTCTTGAAGGGTTTAAGGGAAGTTTGAAGGAAAAATATTTTATGCTTAAAACAGTAAAGTATCACTACATTCTTGCTCAGCTTATTTTTTTCTTTTAATTTTTGAATGAAGAAATGAAATTGAAATGCAATAATACCCCAGAGTGTGTTCTAGTCAGAGCTCTGTTACAGAATCCTTATTTCAAAAGATGTGAAATGTCACACAAGGTAATTGCATGAACAAGGTTGAGTAGAATTCAGCTCAATAATAATATACCTAAATATTTGGCTTATATGCAAGAGGTAGATTTCTTAAGCTCTTAATGCAATCTTTTAAGATCCAGTTAATGTAATGGAGCCTAGAGGGGTATCCAGCTTGCCCTAAGACCTAATGATTGGTCACCTGAATTGCTCTTAGAGGTTGCTTGGGTAGTCCTCTATGAATGGCAATACCTGAGGCTTAGGACATTCATCCCTAATCTACAGTTAGATGGCAGCATTTGGGTGCCTGAAGTGACATTCTCTCTGCATGTTGTTTCATAATACACTGGTGAAGTTTGCTCTTCAGAGATGACAAAAATAAATGTGTGGTAAGGTAGATACTGTCAAAATGAAGGTGAATTGAGCCCTAAATAGCATCTTACAAGAACTAAACAACTTAGACTGGAAGGTTTCCAACATATTTTGAAGGTAGGATGAATTCTGCCACGTGTGTGTGCATATACTTATATATGTATGTACATAGGCAAGCTCTCTTCATAGCAGAGAGAATAAAGTACCTCTGCTAGGCAGTTTATTTCAGCTACTTTAAATATGTCCTTAGGATGAAATATATATATTGACATTAAATGCTTTTGGTTTAATGTTTGTATACATCTTACTGGTTTATTTTTGGTTTGGTTTTGTTTTTTACTAAAAGACAAGCATATGAATAGCTATGAAATATAAAACATTGGAATATCTGAGTAGGAGTTAATGAATCGTCACTTTGTCCATGTTAGCTGGGCCTCATATGATCTCTCTACCTCAACAGAAATTAAAATACTTCCACTTTGTGATGCTAATTTGAGTTTCGTTAAAAATGTGACATAAGGATGAGAAGAGAATGTAGTAAGCTAATGTCTAATTTTGTTGATCTTGAGGTAACACTATTTAATGCTATCTTTCAGTAAAGACATTTTGAGAAATCGCATCTTTTTCTAGTGTCTCTACAGGAGTTCAGTGTTAATTCACTTGTGCTAATTTGAAGGTTGTTCTGATTATCAGGAAGATTATTCTAAGTATGGATGACCTCAGTCACCTATTTTATGGTGCAGCCACATAAGCAGCTGTATCTCCATAAGAGGAGTTTGACAACTCCTTGCCAATCATTTTGGGAAGAAAGTCAGTGGCTAGGTAGAGAAATGGCCTAAACAGCTTTAACAGAGACCTGTCTGTGTGTTGGGATCCAGAGGGTGATGCTGGTCTGAGCATGATCCGTTTGGCTGTTTGGTTATAAATGCACTGATAATAAATTGCTTCAGAGTCTTGACACTTAGTAATCACTCATTTTCTTACCAACTTTTTCGTAAAAATCAATTGTGTATTAAAATACATATAGCCAATAATATAGTAGACAATAGCCGGCATTTTACTTGGCACTAAGATTTATAATTATCTGAACAATTTTAACAAAGTAGTTTGTAAGAAATTTAACCATACTGAAATTTGTGTTTACCTGTAACGTGGTAAATAATCTGTCAAATTATATTTAACAAAATACATAGTAAACTGGGTATATGTCACTAGTACACTAAGAACTTGAGCATTTAGGTAGATTAAATAGGCAGATTTGTCCTCAAATGTGTAGAACATTCTGTTGCAAGTATGAAGCTTTGAACGTAGAAGAGATACGAATAAAAAATGATGTCTTTCTAGCATAGCATAATGCTGTTTTAAGAGTTAAATAACAGAATATAGACCAGTTAGATGGCTGAAGACAAAAAAAGTAAATTTATCTTTAGTTGAATTTGCCAAAGCTCATTTCACAAGAGTTCTTTCCAATTTTTTATATGGTTTGTCACAGAATATACTAGTTGTCATCTGAATATGTAACCTAATTAGCTAATATTATTTATTTAGTACCAGTGTTGGCAAAGATTCAGTGCTGCTTTAGGTAGATGCTGCTAAAGACAAGAAAAAATAATAATAAAAAAAGGTTGCATCAGTTGGAATTGCTACATTTCTCTTGTCGCAGTCTGGAGGAGACAGACTGACAGCTGTGCACACACAGGCTGGCAGATCTGAGGAACAGGAAGTATCAGCTGTGGGCAAAGTGCAGCATCAAAGCACAGCATCTCAGCAACCTGCAGTACCCCTGAAGGGCCCTTGCTGGGGGCCTGTGTGACAAGTCCATGTGGAGCTGTTAGAGGTGCAAATGTATTCACTGAGAGGCAGGCTGCCAAAAGGGGGACACGTGACCAAAGGAAGTATTTATGTACAGCTGCATTTCTGAAAGTATGCTTCTTCACGAAGGATACAAGGCAAGGTAGATTTTTTTTTTTTAATTTATTCTTTTTTTAGTTGTGGCAGCTTTTTTATAAGAATAAAATGTCCTGTTATAACTGGTAGATTGAGTGAGTATTTTCTGGAGGATTAACAAGGTTAAATTGCATTCTCCTTTGCCATTGTTGGTGAATCTGACCCATTTTCTGTTTGGAAACAAAATTTCTTGCTGAGTAAAGTACAAGGAGATCTTTCTGCCAAAGACTTATTTTTGCCAAAGCTTTATCCTTTTGGCTGGTGGGCCTCTATGTTCTCATACAGCCTTTGATTTTTCAGTTGAATAGCTACTGACTAATTCAGTAGCTTAAGGTTTTATCAGTGATTAAGGTTTTATCAGAGCTTGCATTTATCAGTCATAAAACATGAGCAGACTAGTATGTTTTGCAGAGTGCCTGCTCAATCCTGCCATTTGTAAACACACTTCAAAACTACGTGTTTAGGGTTTGCATTTTCCCGTTATTTACAGCTGGATTTCACCCCTTAATGCACACTGAATGATTTTTTTTTTTTTTCAAACATTCATAGTGACTGGAAGATAAGATACTGCTGTGTATGAATATAGATTGCAGAGTTTGGAATTAAAAGACTATTGTTTTTGTGAGATACGAAGCATGCGCTTTCTATTATGTTGCTGATACATTTAAAACAAAAAACTTGCTTACAGAAGCCAGCATTCATCATTTCAGTAAGCTGCAAATATTGAACACGTTCATTATTCTTTAAGTAAGTTTCGCAGTATTAGTCCTGTATATGTAATGATTGCAATTTGGTGATTGTAATTTTTTGTTTGCTGATATTCTTTTCATTTCCTAAATGTTGTTTTGAACTCCTAATGTTTTTTTTTGTTTTGGTGGGGTTTTTTTTAGGTGTGACTGTACAGAAAAATTACAGAGTAAATTTGACTTCTTACGGTCACAGTTGAATGACATTTCATCCTTTAAGAATATCTACAGATACGCCTTTGATTTTGCAAGGGTAAGAGTGCTGTAATGTTAGGAAAGTTCTTACTTTTATTTATTCAACAAGCTTGTACTTGATTGGTTTCTGTGCTTCCTTTATTCAACCTTAGGAAAAAGACCAGCGGAGTCTTGATATTGATACTGCAAAGTCCATGTTAGCTCTTCTGCTTGGAAGAACTTGGCCACTGTTTTCAGTATTTTATCAATACCTGGAGGTACAAGTTTCCCTGATTTTGTGAATGTTTCCATAGTAGTTGGACTGTTCTGTGATAATATTATGTTTATTTTACTCAAGAATGAATCCATATTGCTCCCTTTCCCTTGCTCAATATGCTTATGAAACAGTGATGTTTTTGTAGGCATCAGAGATCCTTATCTTCCTTCCTGTGCCCTAGCCCCTTTTCATACCAAATGCAACCAAAATTCCATCTTGGTTATACTGTAAATATAATTTTAAAGTAAGTAGTAATCCCCACTTGTCTCTTCAGCTGCATCTGCACTGCATTTTAAGTTTGCTTTGTGCAGGTAGAGTATGTAGGTACCTTGATCTCTGGCTCTCTCTGGAAGATTTTGGTCAGCTTGGCTGCAAGTGACAGATGAAAGTGAAGGGGGGGTGTAGGTTGTGGAACACATTAGGCTCGAGACTATTCCCTGGCTTTAAGACAGTACTAGCACTGCAAAGTAGATGTCCTTATGATCATAATGTATTGTACCTTGGAGAAAAGTTGTGGGGTTTTTTTTAATAGTTCATTCTGGAAATATATCAGAGATAGATATGCCCTGCTTCAGGGCAAGACAAAAATACACCAGTTTGTGAAGCTTAGAATGGTGACTTACTGATTTCCAGGTTTTGGGAATTTTGATTCTGCTCTGATCTTCCAAGAAATCATTTTCTGTAGTTTCATAACTATGAAATATGTTCATATGTAGTATTTTTTTAAATGGAAAATGAAGTAAGTAATAGCCATTGTTACCCATTAAATTGTTTAAGATCTCATTGAAGATAAAATGACATAAATGAGATGCAGGGGTACCAAATGCTGCTTGAGATTTTAATATTTTGAAATTACTTTTCCTAGCAATCGAAGTATAGAGTTATGAACAAGGATCAGTGGTACAATGTACTAGAGTTCAGCAGGACTGTCCATGCAGATCTTAGCAACTATGATGAAGATGGTGCATGTAAGTATTCTTAATGTTATGTTTATTCAAATATTAGCAGAGAATTTTAAAAATGCAGAAAACAAATTTCTGTAACAGAAACAATACTGAAAGGTATAAAACATTTTTCTTCTGACAATGTATGGAAAAACAGCCCTAAAAACCATCCATCTTCAAGCTGCAGATATTAATTGTTCTTAATTGTACATCAGGGGTGTAGTATGTCAGTAGTATGATGGTTTACTTGAGCCAGCTTGTATTCAGTGAGGATCTAGTGGAGATGCTTGCTGCATGCACCTGTTGACTTGAAAGTAGAATTATGAACAGCCAGCTCTCATTTTGTACCAGTATATAGTAAACTCTAGCTTAACAATTTTTGCCTACCTGCTGGTACTTGGGGCTGAACTCTCCACCTGGCTGGTAGTCAGTCATGCCATGACTGAATTGCCTAAGTCCCATTTTGGTCCATGTTCTAATTGTTCACAATTTTGAAAACTTTAGAAAGAAGGAATTAGTTGTGCTGATTTACAAAGTTTATGAGATTATTTTTATGCTTTTCATTCAGTTCACTCCACCTGTCAGATATCAGGAACACTTTTTACCATAATTCCAAATAGTGGGTTTTTGTGGTATTCTTTGTGTACTTTTTACTTCCAATCCTTGGATTGGGGTGATTGTACTAATCCATGAGTATTTTACCATAGGATTGACATGGATGTTTCCTAGACCAGTAGTCTTAACCCTCATACTTCAAAAGAAGGTGTTTGAAAGACATTACCAATTATAACTCTAAGTTTTGTCCATTTGCAGGGCCTGTACTTCTGGATGAATTTGTTGAATGGCAGAAAGTCCGTCAAGCGTCATAGCAAGAATTCAAAAGAAAATGCAAAAGTTTTTTTTGGTGCCCACCTGTACACAAAGTAATGAGAAAAACAAAGGATTGCATTTTCATTCATAAGAAAGACTTTACAGTAATTTTTTTTTTCCTTTTTTAAGGAGACTTTCTTGTTACATGTCATATGGGCTTTGAACCACACCTCTTCTGAGACTGAAAGTTGGAGTTCTTGTTTTGAGTCTTATGTTTATAGCATTTATTTCAGAACAATAAAGATTCAGATTTGTGACAAAGGCCTAAAAGTGAAGGATGTCCCTTGAATGCGAGTGTGGTGTCTATTTTTAAAACCAAATCTATAAGATATCTTTCTCAGAAGTGCCCTTTGCTATGAATTTTTGAAGACCTTAAAAATGCTTAATTGGCGCTGTTGCTTGCTGTTGGTATGATTGTCTTGTGTGGCAAATAGAAAGAATGACTGACTGATTTTTGGAGGCCCTGGGTAGGAGTGTGCTAATTTGTGTAGTAAGTATTGGTCATGAGTTGTGCCGCAGTTTTCAGCTCCTCGTGGAGAGGTAAAGGCCTTAAAATCCCACTATTGTTTTTTATTTCTTTGTTTATTCCCCACCCAGTGGCATGGCATTTAATGGCAGGCCCTTTCAAAGCTGAAAGGTGTAGAGCAAATGGCTCTATGTGCAGAATGGCTGAAAACTAGTTGCCTGTACTTCAGATGCTGAACGCAGATACTCTTTGGTACAGCAAGGCAGCTTTCAGATTTTTACTGCTGTTTAGGCTTTTTGGATTGCTTTGTATAAAAGTGCAATTTATATTTTAAAAGGGAAAACTTGGTTTCAAGCTCTGCTTCTTACGTGTTTTGGACTGGAGGCACTCATAACATTTTATCCCTCCCTGAATGGTTTTCATAATGTAAATCAAGAAGCAACTATTCTAATCACCTACTTTTGACGAAGTAACAGGCTGTATGTAACAGGATATTAAGTGTCACCCTGTTACTCTGTGTTTGAGTCCAATAACTACTGTGATTGCCCTTTTAGGGATTCAATATTCAGGACAACCTTTAAATACAGCGGAAATTTCTCACTTAACCTCCCTGCCCAGGAGACCCAATGCCACCCTTGAGAAGGAAAGGGATTTTAATCATTAAATGTGAAAAACCAAACCAGAATGAGAGAACGAAGCGTTTGCGGCTTCTACTTTATTATATAAATGTATAGTACAGACTCTGATAATACTGGGAGACTCAGTTGATGATCAAGGCCTCAATGTGCCAAATATTTCAACAAGTGAAATAAGACAATGTAAACTAGGCATCACTTGAAGATCTTTGCCTCAGGGATATTAATTCTGTTTTGCACATCCCTTAGTCTGACCAACAAGCATGAGTTTTCTTGTCCTTAAGGAAAGCTGTGTTCCTAAGATGATTTTTTTTTTTTTAAGGTGGGTGGGGAAAAAAAAAAAGGTATGAGGAGAAATAAGGGGTAGCACCTAGTAGTGTGTGTGTCTGTATTCTTGTTCTGCTACCAACGACCACACTTGGAACGTCTCTCCAGATCTGCTTGCAGAGGGCTGCAGGACACAGTGCAGTGATGGGCTGTGGGCTGTTCTGGAGTCACCTTGAACTGCAGAAGCTTGGTTTCACCCAAATGAAAAAAGCACCGGAGGGAAAAGACCAAACAACTGTTGAGATACTTGGAAGATCTCGGCTTGTACAATGACTAAGTCTCTGTGTGCATGTAGACAGATGCAGTACAGCTGCTCTAAATATTTTTTCACCTATTTTACAGAAAGTACCTAATGTTAGACCTTGTGTAAGCTACAGCATTTCCCTTCAATATGATACAACTTAGCCATTTGCATTGCTGATAATTCTGATTTCACTCAAAACAGAGTGCCTTTCATTTAGGAATTGCCCTACCCCGCAGAAAGCATGTGCCAGAATGAGATTAATTTCAACAGTCCTAAGACCTGCTGGTACGATAAGGTCCTAAGATGCACAGATAAACATGCACCATGTAACTGATGTCAAGGGATGTACTGCTGTATACTAAATCTCTTCAGGGATGCTGATTCTGAAATGACTTAAGAGTTCACTGCAATGACTCCTTGCTTACTGTGTTTAGTCCCTACTAGGGTGTTCTCTTTCCAAAAGTTTTGAAATACTGGTCAGAAGAGAATCTTTTATAGCTTGATTTTAAAAAATCATTGCTTTTAGGTAACTGCAAACTGTTGTGAATTCAATTTAAACCATTTGGTCCTAGAGGATGGCATTAGAGTGTAAAAGTAGGAGTGATGCACCTACCAATCGAAGGTAGTCAAGTTCTTGCCATTAAGGTGTAAGACACTATGTGATGTATCATTTGTATCTGTTAAGGTTTTATCAGTATTCCTATAATAAATCCATGTTTCAGGGATTTATGATGTGGTTGTGTGAGTGATTGAAATTCATCAGTTACTGTAAAACTTTGGGGATTAATGTATTTAAACTAGTTGAAGAAGTTTTTCAAATTTGAATAAAATAGAATTTAAAGTTACATTTTTTGCTTAAAACTGCAATCAGCTGTATTGTTTCGATGTGAATTTATGGCTTGTCCAGTTTCATTGTGAACCAATCATGTTTATTACCTGTGTTTTATTACATCACCTTACAGCTTATGGATAAGTGCCAATAGCTGTTGACTGGTTGTTTTTTGGTGTTGTTTTTTTTTTAATTCTGTGCATGTCCACAAGCCAAAACTTGACTTCTGCTACATGCTTTTAGTCTTTGAATTTTAATTTTTGTTTTGCTCAGATGCATTTCAGTCTATTGATTTTTTTAAAAAAGGTTATACCTTATCTTTCAGTTTTCTAAGATGAAAGTTCACAGGTGAAATATGCTGCCACAGTATGATAAATAGTTAAACTGAGGGTAAAAAGTCTTCCAAAATTAAATCATAGTGGTGTCTATCTTAATGCTATAAATTTCACATTAATATCACTTTCATTTCTTGACATTAATTCTTCCTAACATAATTAATCACAGTTTTCTTAGGAAACTAACAGTTTCCAATTTAAAGTCTGAAAACACCACCTATTTATGGAAAAAGCCATACTGGTAGATCAGAATGTAGTGTTTCTCTTGTGTAAAAATGTGATCTTGAATTAAACAGCTTATGTTTACCTATATCTTTAACTGTATATGTAGTTTTGATCCAATTTATCTTTACAGTTTGATTCTTAAATTCTTTACTAATAGCTATAATTTCACTTTTCTGCATAGCAGATTTTGAATTTGGCTTTTGAGATGAGCACGGACATCATCCTGGTACCTGTCTTGGGTAGCCCAAATGAGGGCCCTGTGGTCTCTGTGGCTTTCAGGGCCAGTTCAGGGTTGTGGAGTTTTTTGTATCTGTCAAAAGCTTTGTGCTTATACATTGATACTGACTGCACAAATATTGCAAAAGGGACCATAAGTTTAATGTTTCTGATGTTTTCATTTTTAGAGTAGTAAACAGCTCCTTCAATGC
The DNA here is from genome assembly GCF_009819655.1 of Sylvia atricapilla. Taxonomy (NCBI): domain Eukaryota; kingdom Metazoa; phylum Chordata; class Aves; order Passeriformes; family Sylviidae; genus Sylvia; species Sylvia atricapilla. The sequence goes on along the minus strand of NC_089141.1, from coordinate 39,405,158 downwards.
AATATGTACAAACCTTGTATAGGTTTAGCTTTGATGTGATGAATAAAATGTTATGTAATAGGGCAGAAAACTTTTTTGTCATGCTGCCTTAGTTCTTCCTTATGTATTTTTGTGTAATTATTTGTAAAATCACTGAGGTAATGTAATTCCAAGTAAGGTGGATCAGTATCATTGTTAAGTTAACCTTAATGACGAATTTCTTTGCTTCTGTGTGTAGATGTAGGAAATAGAACTTCATCACAACTGCAAACACTATTCTTGATTATATCCCATGTTCTTAGGTGCTGATAGAACATCATGATCTTGGAAACTATCTGTCATGAATTCTTTGAATGAACACAATTCCAAGAGCCTGTTGCAGTGGATGTGGATGAAGAGGGAATGAGCTTTTCTGTCTTGCCCAGCTGCCTCCCTTCACTCTCCCCCAGTATATCTCTTGGGTTACGTGTCTGGTTTCAGGAAAGGACTTGGTGTTTCCTACTGTACTCTTCATGGGGTCTTTCAGAGCCCGTTGCAGAAAGGATCAAAGACAATATCCTGTCTTATGTTTGGGTTAATAATAGTGCTTTCCTTGCAGATGCAATTTATTCCACTCTTGACGCTTACTAGCTGTTGAAGTCTGATGCCATACCTTCCTCAGGACAGTCTTCCCTCTGTCTCTCTCAGACCTAAGGCAGTGCCTGTTTGTTGCCTCCGTGGTCCTGTTTTATACTGGTTTTGACAATTAAGTTCTGATGCCTTCTTGAGACAGTAGAAGTTTAGTGGTGTATATATACAGATAGAAGGCATTTGGTATCTACAAGTGATGGCAAGAGTTTTATTACTTCTTTGCCCATCTGTATTATCATTCTTCCTGTATTTCTTCCTGTCTCTGTGAGAAAGGGCACTGAATTGATAGGTAAGTGCATTAAAGCCTGAACATGCACTGCAAGGTTATGTGGCTTGTGTTACCTTTTTATTTTAATTTCAAGCAAATGCCACGTGTCACCAAAATGAAATCAGTGTATTACATTTGGATTCTGAACTTTATTCTTGTTCCTGTTTTTGTCCTATTTAATCAAGAGTATGACACTACACAGTTGGATCTCCTTAGCTTTTTCCCCTGAATAGTGACCATAATGACAGAAGATGTGAGTTACTGATTTGTTTTATAGGCCTTAGAGTGGACAGGTGTTTGTCTTGATGAGCTAAATACTATTTTTTTAAGCCAAGTTGGTTGCAGTGTGTTTCTGTTGAATGACTTACTACTGTATAAGTTGTGGTTGTGTCTTGTTTCTCTAGAAACTGCATATTGATAAAGTTACTTTCAACACATAAAATTCTTCAGCTTCTTAAAATTAAACTTCTTCCCTAATTATGACAAAAAAAGAATCACTCTATGTTTCAGGTGTTCGTCCATGTATGTATTTATGTCAGCTCTGTCATGAATTAGTGCTGATTATAAAATAAAGGTATTTTTGATTGATTTCAATTCTAGCTATTACACAACATAATTTTTTCCTTAGTGTTTCCAGAATTACTTTGTTTACTTTCATTGTTCATTCTATGGTAGTAAATTAAAGGGCTAGAACACAGAAGTGCTAGCTAGCTTTTTTTTTTTTTTTTTTTTTTTTTTTTTTTCTGGTAATAGCACCAAGGTGAATCTTTTTAATTCTTTTAAATATTAGGATATTTCAAAAGGGTTTATTGTGCCTATTATAATAATTAAATTATCAT